>NW_024387186.1:1132590-1318417 GCF_900408965.1 Simochromis diagramma | reverse complement strand
CACCTGGGGTCTTGCTGGTGTGATAGACCCCAGCCTCTATGGATCTTGTGTCACGAGCTTGTTTTTGTGCTGCCATGATTCAGTGCCTCTGTGCTGTCTTTCGTCCAGCTTTGTCCCGCCATGGTAGGATTTCTGGATATCAGCCACCTCCTCTATCTTGGTCCGTTACATACCGTGCAGGGCCCTGTCCTTCCCATGATGGTTCCTCGTCTCCTCTCTTTCTTGGGTTCTGCTGCCTGAGGTATTCACTGAGGACTCGGTCCGTTGGGGCCATCTTTCAATGTATTTCTTGGTGTTCGTTGTCTCATCCTGGACTGTGGTGCTGGACACTCACCAGTCCCCGGCCCCTTCCTTCCGCTTAGCGTACAGCCTCAGGGTGCTGGACTTGGGTGGCACCCTCCATGCATGGTAAGGAGCTTTCTTGTCTTTATGTCAGTGGCTTCTATCTCCTCCTTTGGCAAACTATTTACCCCGCGGGTACCTGATCACGGGCAGGGCGTACGTTGTTGATGGCCCGATATCTGTTCTTACCCTTCAGCTGACTCCTCAGGACTTGCCCTGACCCTCTGCAGGTACTTGGTGGTTGCAGCTTTTTAGCGGCCTCTTCATGGTTCCCATTCACCTGGGAAACCCAGGTACTTGTAACTGTCCTCTATGTCTGCAATGTTCCCTTCTGGTGTTCAATCCCCTCAGTTCTGACTACCTTCCCTCTCTTAATGGTAATATATACTATTATATTATAGTCTATATAGGGGTTGCACGATACAACAATTCACGGTTTGGTTCGGTTCGATACTTTGGGTGTCACGGTTCGATATTTTTTGATACAAAAAAATGTTCATGCCTTTTTAATTTGTCATTTTTATAAAATATAAAATAATATTTAACTCACAAGCACAGTTTTAAATTTATGTTGCTGAAACAACAAAGTACTAAAAAAATAATATATATCTGTGAGGATCACTCATTTTGGAAAAGAGAGTTTATTACAGGAAATGGCTCTTTCCAAAATTAAAGCTATACTACAACGCTTCTTCTGGGCTATTCTCAGCAGCATATTAACATATCAGGTCCCCTAAGGAGACTAATGTGCTAACGGCTGTTCTAAATGACTCGTGGGTCAAGTTTTGTAGATGCGTGTCTTGTTGGTTTTGTCTGTTCCACTTGGTCATTGCACTAGGCGAGCTGTCGGATTAAATGTGCATGTCCTATTCGTTGTGTTCCCACTAGTGCTGTCAGCGTTATCTCGTTGACATGAGTTCACGCCACAACAGATTTTCTATGGTGTTGGCGTTCTGGGAGACTGGCTAGGCCACTCAGGACTTTCAAATTCTTCTTCCGGAGAATCCTTGTTTTTCGCCAGGGCGCCGTTTTCATTCTTTGTTTTTGTTTTGGATTCATTGTCATGTTTGAAGACCCCGCCGTCGTTTCATCTTCAACGTTTCCTCATGATGGAAGGAGTTTTGGCTCAAAATCTCACGATACATGGCCCCATTCATTCTGTCCTTAACACGGGATCAGTCGGGTCCTGTCCCTTGGCAGAACAACAGCCTTCATAGCATGATGTTCTCCACCCCCCATGCTTCCACATAGGTATGGTGTTCTTGGGATGCTAACTCAGTTATCTCCGTCTTCCTCCAAAAACACGACGAGTTGAGTTTATACCAAAACGCTTCTACTTGGTTTATTCTTACCACATGACCTCTCTCCCAATCCTCTGCTGTATCATCCGATGTTTTGCTTTGGCAAACTTCCGAGGGCCTGACATGCACTGGCTTCAGTAGCGGAACACATTCTGGCATTGCTGCGATTTGATCCCTGCGTTTAGTGTGTTATGATGGTGACTTTGTTACTTTGGTCCCAGCTCTCTGCAGGTCATTCACCATGTTCCCCCCAGTGCTGGTTCTTGGGCTCTTGCCACCGTTCTCCTGTCATTTTGACCCCACGCGGATGAGAACCCTGCGTTGGAGCCCCAGATCGAGGGAGATTAATCATTGGTTTTGTATGTCTTCCATTTTCTGATGATTTGCCCTCCCACAGTTGATTTTTTTTCACACAAGCTGCTGCCTATTGTAGATTCACTTTCCAGTCTGGTGCAGGTCTACCCTACTTTTCCTGGTGTCCTCGAAAGCTCTTGTTCTTGGCCATGTGTGGAGTTTGGAGTCTGGACTGTTTTTTGAGGTGTGGACAGGTGTCCTTTATACAGATTGATGCGTTCAACACAGGTGCCATCATACAGGTACCGATGTGGGGGACAGAAAAGCTTCTTACAGCAGACGTTACAGGTTGTGAGAGCAGAGATTTCCTTGTTTGAGGTGACCAACTACTTATTTTCCACCCTAATTTACAACTAAATTCTTACAATCCTACCATGTGGATTCATGGATTTTTTTTTCACATTCTGTCTCTCACAGTTGAGGTGTACCTCTGGTGCAAATTACTGACCTCTTTCCTCATTTCCCTACGTGGGGGAAACTTGCACAATCGGTGTCTGCTAAATACTTTTTAGCCCCACTGTAGGTCCAAACGCCATCATCTGGAGGTTTCAATTTGTCCATGCTTGCACCGGGGAGCTTAACTTCTGTCTCGCTCCAGCTTGCCCTGCCCGCTCAGGAATCTGCATTCGGACTACTCCGTCCTAGGCTGCATCTGCTCGAGTCGCAGATTCCACTGAGCGTTCAACACAGACAGCATCGTCAGAAGGAATGTTGATAATATAAATTAAAAATTTTGTATTGTTCGATACAATGCATACCGAACCGAAAGCACTGTACTCGAACGGTTCCAATATCGATACGAGTATCGTTTGGCATCCCCTTAGTATATATATATTTTCTTCCGTTGTCAGGTGGAGCACGTTGGTTCTCTGCTCCTATTGTCCTGGGGGCATGTAGGTTCACCTTCAGTTGGTATAGCTGCCGGCTGGCTCCTACGCTGCAAGCATTGATGTCTGCCAGCTGCTGTGGCCAATGGGGGGAGGACGTCAGTGGCAGCCGGAAGTGCGTGGTTGTTTTGCAGTCAGCAGGTAAAAATAACTAAATAAACCACCATCACAATATTACAGCGATTACTCAAAAAAACCTCTTATTTCTAAACCCTGAAAGATCCCCAGAAACAATAACATGTGACTGTTGCTTGCCAGTGCGGATAATATCAACGGATATTAGCGTCCACGTCACAAGAAAAATATTTATCAATCATTTTGAGAATAAAGTCGATAATGTTGAGATTCAACAAGTGTCTGAAGAGAGCAAAAAGCTCCACGGTTGCTACTGTATGTCATCAGAGTTGTGCTAATTTTGTGCCTTCAGAATCTGGGTTTTTTTAGTACGAATGAAAGAAATGATTTTCTTTAAGCTCATAACCACAGTGTGGTTCATATAGTAAACTGGTAAATGGCTGTTATTTATATTCGCGTTTTACTAGTCCTTCCGGCCCCCAAAGCGCTTTACCTATCCAGTTCTCCACCATTCCCGCACACATTCACACACTGGTGATGGTCAAGCTACATTGTACCACAGCCACCCTGGGTGCACTGACAGAGGCAGTATTAGGCTGTACACAAAAGCCAGGTTGGTTAATGGACAGATGCTTACGAGGTTATCGATTGGTTACATCCTTGTGCAATTAAAGAGGTGATATGTTGTATCACCTATGACGCTGATTCTACATTGTTTCACTAATTTCATCTAATATTAGGAATTTCTTTAGCCGGAATATAGTCCGCATGTGGCAGCTTTGTGTTCAACCCGTAGTTCCATATCAACAACTTTTTTCCTTGTGGCTCTAATACTCCGTCGTAGGATACACGCCTCCCTCTCTCCTTCCTGCAGCCTCAGTTCTTCATCTAACTGCTCGATCACGCTGTCTGGTGTTCTGAAGCCTGTTTTCTCTTTGTCAGGTATGGCAGGTCCGTCTGGGCGGCCGCCACCGCAGCCCGTGGGTACTGTTGGAGGGGCTGTTGGAGATTGGTGGTCTGCTCTCATCTGAGACCAGGAAATTATGATAATCAGAAACGAAAACAAACATAAGTAATAAATGAATCTATTTATGTGCCAATTGGAAACTAGTTGCAATAGTATCAGCGCCAGCTTCAGCAAGCTTGGCTGGAAACTTGCTTGCTGGTAATGCTGTGGTGTTTTATCCACCCACAGGACACGGTCTTAAATTGTGTACTTTAAATAAGCCCTAATAAAATACTGAAAACAACGTTTTAACAGTTGTTGTTTTGGTTATTTGTATTGTTTATGTGTATATGTTATTATTCTATTTATGTTATTTGTTTATCCTAACAAAAAATCAAGACATTGTTATCCTTATTTTTATATAAACTGAGTCCCAAGGCTGACCCATACTGCTATAAAAAATACAGCGACTCACCACAAGCTTGAAGTGGTAAAACACAAAGTTGGGACCACCTTGAGTTGATGCATCATTGTACCAAAAAAAAACAATCTTTTCTACTTGTAAGAAAATTATTGGATTTTTATTTTTAACTTTGTCATAATTATCTGCTGCACAAAGTGACCTATTACCATCCTGGTTATAAATTGATGGTCTGCCAAAAACTGATTTCCCACAATTTTTAAACTTCCAGGTGCAGGCTGTGTAAGATGCCCCAGAGACAATCCAGCACATAACAGCAGGGTGCAAGATGCTAGCAGGCAAGGCATACATGGAACGCCATAACCAAGTGGCCGCATAGTGTACAGGAACATCTGTGCCGAGTATAACCTGGAAGTCCCGAGGTCAAAATGGGAGATGCCCCAAGGGTGGTGGAGAATGACCAAGCTAAGATCCTGTGGGACTTCCAGATACAGACGGACAAAAGGGTGGTGGGCTAACCAACCGGACATAGTGTGGTAGACAAACGAAGAAGACGGCCGTAGTGATCGATGTAGCGGTTCCGAATGACAGCAAACATCAGGAAGAAGGAACACGAGAAGCTGGAGAAATACCAAGGGCTCAGAGAAGAGCTCGAGAGGATGTGGAGGGTGAAGGTAACAGTGGTCCCCGTGGTAATCGGAGCACTAGGTGCGGTGACTCCCAAGCTAGGCGAGTGGCTCCAGCAGATCCCGGGAACAACATCGGAGATCTCTGTCCAGAAGAGCGCAGTCCTGGGAACAGCTAAGATACTGCGCAGACCCTCAAGCTCCCAGGCCTCTGGTTAGAGGACCCGAGCTTGAAGGATAAACCGCCCGCAGGGGCAAGCTGGGAGTTTTATTTATATATATTCCACCTCAGCTGGATTCCAGCTGAGGTAAAACCTACAGCCCCCAGGACAATAGGAGCAGAGACCACTTGCTCCACCTGACAACAGGAAGAAACACCTGGTTACTGATCATCAGGATGTTTTAAAATGAATACATGTATGATATGTGTGACTTCACCTATGAGTGTTAGATGTAAAAATACATCAATAAACAAAGAGGTTTGTTACCTGCCCCGGCTGCGATCGCTAAGCCTGTCACTGAAACATAAGAAAGAAAGGGAAAAAAAAATCTTACCAAAGCTCAGCCTGAAATATTTAGACATTTTCTGTGACGCTACAATCATGAACTTATATGATGTAGAGATGATTTGAAAAGGCAGCTGTACTCACACAGACCCATTGTTGCACTCAGGATCAGGAGCCTAAGCCTGGACTGTGTTGGACAACTGGACTTATATAGGAGTGTGAGGATCAGCTGTTTTCCCAGAAAATGAAACTCTTAGAATGGGCGTCACTGGGTCTGTGATGTAAATAAACTTTCTTTAGTCATCATGGAACAAGTGATTGTGAGGTTGGATCTCAGGGGTTTGACATATTTACTCATTTATTTAATGCCATCTTTATTATGGATTTTACACACGGGTTATTTCAAGGGTTTTTCTTTCTGTTTTAATCCTTATGTTAAATCACTTGCTTAATATGAAAACAAACAAGAACAAGCTTATCACAGGGAGCGTATATAAACATTATTTGGGTCACTGAAATGTTTCTGTATTAGGTGTGGGAGCAAAAAAGATCACTGGCAGATCTGTAAGGACGGCAGATATACTGCACTTCTTTAAACCTCTGACCTTCCTCAGAGAAAATAAATTACACATTTAAAATAATTAGAGGCCAAAAATTTCTTCCTCAGGTGGAGACAGACACCAACATGCATCCAAGCACATTTTTGAAAGTGCTGGATTTTTAATGTCACAACTGGATCAGTTCATGGAAACCAGAACAGAAACGTCTTTATTGCCTTACAAGAAATGTCTTAGGTGACCTGATTTAAACAAGCACTTTGGTTGTTGTGTATTTATTTTGTTGCACAAAAGTTTCAGTTCATAAGAAATGGTTCTTGTAGTTGTTCAAAGATTGTCACACCACTGCAATGACGACAGCATTAAACCTCGCCCATACTGCAAACATACCCATGACATACTGGCATAGTTTACATTCAAGTAAGTGATGATTGAAGGAACAGGACTTTGTCTTTCTCTTTTCAAAACAAGTTGTGTACATTTATCTTCTCATGATAGCAAAGCTCGGCATTCCTCATGACATTAATGTGAATCAACACAGTTTAAGTTTAAAAAATGTCAACCTTAATATAAATGATGGTTTATTGGCTGTAAGTCTGTCTCATGGTGCTCTAACATCCTCATCTACAGACTTATAAACAAAAGGGTGTAAAAGTTGTGTGTTGGAACACATTTTGATTCAATATCCTTGTGAGCATTATTTAAAAGGTACTGCAGTGTAGAAAGTAGTGCTGTTTATAAAAATGTGGAGAAGAAGCCAATCAACAATCATGACTATCACACTGAAAACGTCATAACACTTAAAGGTTTAAGTCTTTGCTACAGAGAAACTGCAAGTGTTTTTTATGTAACAACCCCCCCTGTTTTAGGGCAAGAGGCAGGGTACTGAGTCTGTCTCAGGGATCACTAACTCATAGACACAATCGTTCACAGTCAGATTCACACATATGGGCAATTCAGACTTTCCAACTGACCTAGCCCCACTAACTGCATGTGTTTGGACTGTGCAGTTGAGCTCTTGGACTGTGGGAGGAAGGGAGAATACCTGGAGAGAACCTGCAGACTCCACACAGAAAGAAAGGTGGAATTGAACTCAGGACCTTCCTTTGAGGCATCACTGCTAACCAGCGTGCCACCGTGCTGCCCCAGGTTTGTTGTTATAATAATGAAGTTATTACTACACATAATTTGTTATTGTGCAGAGCCCATTGTTACTGCAATGAGATTATTTGGATCATTGCAAAGAAATGTTTCTTTCATTCTTTATGTGGTTTCCACAATCATAAGATGAATATGTTACTGTTTAGAAAAAAAAAAACATCATGCTGCTCCTCCCCTGTCTAGTGTGTATTGTTCTTTCAGAAATGGGAGTGTCAATTCTTGAAAAAAAGAAAAAGTAAAAGACATGGATCAGCTTTCCATGACTGCAGTTGAGCTCTTGGTGTTTGAGTGTTATCACTGAAAGTATGGACACAAGCTTTGAAGAGATATGTGAGTGTATGTATATATATATATATATATATATATATATATATATATATATATATATATATATATATGTATGTATTTTATAACAGTGTTATCACATTATGCAGTGGATATGAATTATTTTTATAATTGTGAAGATTTTATTTGAAATCTTTTTGTATTTCATTAACAGGCAAGGCGGTCCTTGTGTTTGCAGGTATGCCATCACATTAACCACAGCATAATTTTGATATGAATATATGAATATAAACTTTTTTATCCAGGAGCTGGTGGAGTTGTGATTCTGACTCCTGCCATTCTGGCTACACTGGGGTTCACTGCAGCTGGAATAGCAGCAGGCTCCGTCGCTGCCAAACTGATGTCAATTTCTGCCGTCAGCAGTGGTGGAGGTGGACTTCTAGCAGCTGTCATAGCAATCTTGCAGTCCTGGGGTAAACCGGATAATTTGTTACATATTCTCTCTCTCTCTCTCTCTCTCTAAATGTGTGTAAAAAAATCCGCAACCAAACAAATAGACATGTTTTCTTATAGAGCAGGATTACTGCCAGAAAAATTAGAAATTGTAATATTTTAGTCCACTTTGACTGTTGCTGTTTATCTAAATGTCAAAGATATGAAATGCTCTTCTTGGACACGTCTCTATAAATAAAGGTTCATGAGTAAGATAATTTATGTACATCATAAATTATTTTATGAAGAATTAAAACTTTGCACATGTTGAACAAGTATAACAAACAGCTAATGGTGTGTAATGTGATTTCACTTTAGGTGCATCAGGTCTGTCATGGGCTGCCACTTTAGTGTTTGGCAGTGCTGGAGCAGCAGTGGCTTGGGTGCTCTCAACCGTGTGTAACGTGACTGTGATATATGAAGATTCACACAGAGAATAAACACAAACTGACCTATAAATGTTTCCTGCTGTGACAAATCTCAATCGCCTGAATGAAACTTTATTCTTATGTGTGAATGTCGAACACTCAGATTAAAGGATGATTTGAGAATTAAATTACAAAAACATTAAAAAAAAACATTTTGACTTGATTTGATTTGATTCTGGTGGTTATTTGACATAACTGTGACGTCACACAACTGCAGTGACAACAGCAAAGGAATATAATGAAGCCTCGCCCATGAATAGTCCTCCTTTACATTCAGGAACCAGATGAATAAAGCATTTGCGTGTAATGTGACTGTTATATATGAAGATTAACACAAACTGGTCTACAATATTTCCTCCTGTGCAAATCTCAATATTCTGAATGAAACTTTATTCTTATGTGTAAATTTCCAACACTCAGATAAAGCATGATTTGAGAACTGAATCATTGATAACCTTTGTTGCTGATTTGTAACGTGACTGCGAAATATGAAGATTAACACATTGAATAACATATACTGGCCTACAAATGTTTCCTCCTGTGACAAATCTCAATATCTTGAATGAAAATGTATTCTCATATATGAATGTCAAAGACTCAGATTAAAGCATGATTTGAGAATTACAAAAATGTTTGATAACCTTTGTTGCTGATTTTTACTCATGATTTTGAAATAAAATATAATTGTACTGTAATGGGGAAGGCTTTAGGACCCAGGGGACCCAAGGGAGGGTATACAAGAGGAAGTAGCAGCAGATGCTCTTCTTCTCTCATTTGTACTGACGAGCGGCTGTGAACAATGGTTGTGTGAGTAGGTGAAGAGCCTGAGAAGTTTTGTCTTCTACACAAGCGGTTGTTTTAAAGTTCTACAGCAGGTTCGAGGTACAGACTCTTTTTCTTTTAGTGCTTTTTTTTTTTTTTAAATTCGTTGAAATGTATTTGATGTTTATTGTATTTTGTTTCTAGTAGTGATTTTAGAAGACAAGCCAGGTGTGCAGCAAACACAGTTTTCTGCTGGAGGTATGTTAACTTAATATATTTGACATTAAAAAAAAGTATATTTATGCACTACAATCTAATTTACAGGGAGTGCAGAATTATTAGGCAAGTTGTATTTCTGAGGAATAATTTTATTATTGAACAACAACCATGTTCTCAATGAACCCAAAAAACTCATTAATATCAAAGCTGAATGTTTTTGGAAGTAGTTTTTAGTTTGTTTTTAGTTTTAGCTATTTTAGGGGGATATCTGTGTGTGCAGGTGACTATTACTGTGCATAATTATTAGGCAACTTAACAAAAAACAAATATATACCCATTTCAATTATTTATTTTTACCAGTGACACCAATATAACATCTCCACATTCACAAATATACATTTCTGACATTCAAAAACAAAACAAAAACAAATCAGCGACCAATATAGCCACCTTTCTTTGCAAGGACACTCAAAAGCCTGCCATCCATGGATTCTGTCAGTGTTTTGATCTGTTCACCATCAACATTGCGTGCAGCAGCAACCACAGCCTCCCAGACACTGTTCAGAGAGGTGTACTGTTTTCCCTCCTTGTAAATCTCACATTTGATGATGGACCACAGGTTCTCAATGGGGTTCAGATCAGGTGAACAAGGAGGCCATGTCATTAGTTTTTCTTCTTTTATACCCTTTCTTGCCAGCCACGCTGTGGAGTACTTGGACGCGTGTGATGGAGCATTGTCATGCATGAAAATCATGTTTTTCTTGAAGGATGCAGACGTCTTCCTGTACCACTGCTTGAAGAAGGTGTCTTCCAGAAACTGGCAGTAGGACTGGGAGTTGAGCTTGACTCCATCCTCAACCCAAAAAGGCCCCACAAGCTCATCTTTGATGATACCAGCCCAAACCAGTACTCCACCTCCACCTTGCTGGCGTCTGAGTCGGACTGGAGCTCTCTGCCCTTTACCAATCCAGCCACGGGCCCATCCATCTGGCCCATCAAGACTCACTCTCATTTCATCAGTCCATAAAACCTTAGAAAAACCAGTCTTGAGATATTTCTTGGCCCAGTCTTGACGTTTCAGCTTGTGTGTCTTGTTCAGTGGTGGTCGTCTTTCAGCCTTTCTTACCTTGGCCATGTCTCAGAGTATTGCACACCTTGTGCTTTTGGGCACTCCAGTGATGTTGCAGCTCTGAAATATGGCCAAACTGGTGGCAAGTGGCATCTTGGCAGCTGCACGCTTGACTTTTCTCAGTTCATGGGCAGTTATTTTGCGCCTTGGTTTTTCCACACGCTTCTTGCGACCCTGTTGACTATTTTGAATGAAACGCTTGATTGTTCGATGATCACGCTTCAGAAGCTTTGCAATTTTGAGACTGCTGCATCCCTCTGCAAGATATCTCACTATTTTTGACTTTTCTGAGCCTGTCAAGTCCTTCTTTAGACCCATTTTGTCAAAGGAAAGGAAGTTGCCTAATAATTATGCACACCTGATATAGGGTGTTGATGTCATTAGACCACACGCCTTCTCATTACAGAGATGCACATCACCTAATATGCTTAATTGGTAGTAGGCTTTCGAGCCTATACAGCTTGGAGTAAGACAACGTGCATGAAGAGGATGATGTGGACAAAATACTCATTTGCCTAATAATTCTGCACTCCCTGTATATTGTATTGCCTCCTGCAGGACAGGCTGCACATGTGAATTTGTCACTGTTTTTTCCTCCTTCTCTTTTTCGTTGTGTTTTTCTCCCAAGTTGGTTTTAGAGTAGGGTCACCTTTTAAAACTATTTGTTTTTTATGCTGGGTTTGTTTTGATTTCCAATGGGCTGGTGCAATATTAGTCAGGCAATGTGCAATCCCTGAGCTTATCCCCTCTTACCTTAGGGGAATTAGGTCTTTTAGAGGTGCTCCGTGTGGATTTGGAGTGAATAAGTTATATTAAGTGATTTTAGTGCCACCAATTATTGCCTGAACTAAAACACTTAGTGCATGCGATAAGTGTTCTGTTGGGCTCGTATTTATTTGGGGTGGATTTGTTTCTTTTAAAGCAACGAGCATCTGGGACCGCCGAGGGAGAGCAAGCCCTCAGGTGATTCAATTCAATTCAGTTTTATTTATATAGCGCCAAATCACAACATAAGTCGCCTCAAGGTGCTTCATAGATACAGAGAAAAACCCAGCAATCATGAGCATGCACTTTGGCAACAGTGGGAAGGAAAAACTCCCTTTTAACAGGAAGAAACCTCCGGCAGAACCAGGCTCAGCGAAATAAAAAAAACAAAACAAAACAAAAAAAACAAGCGCATCCATGCTCACAGGTGTACACACGGGTGATCACACCCACAAACTACACCCTTTTTGGCTCCTGCCTCAAAGCACACTGTGTTCTGTTGATCTTATGTGCTGCACAATAATGTTTAATATTTAGTATTTACTGTCATATTCCCATATATCATTGTGATGTTGTTTATTCTATTACTCTTGTTCTCTTCTGCTTGTTTTCTTTTTTCTTTCTCAACAGGTGATCCAGGTGATTGATATATGCACTTTTTTCTCTGCTTATTCTGTTGGTTTTTGTTTTTTGCCCTTCTCCCCCGTCGTCCCTCTTCTCAGCTGTTTCTCTTTCCCTCTTTCTTTCTCCCCTTCTTTCCTCCAGTCAAGTCTGTCCCGTATTCAACAAGTGAAAATAAAATGAACAATAAAAGGCGAATCAAATGGACCATTATGGCAAGGCTGGGATGGTCAATTTGGTAAAGTAAATCCGTTGGGCATCATTCTTTGCCTTTAGACAATAATTCTGATGGCAAAAGAGCCAAACGGGACAGGCAAAAAAAAAGAAAAAAAAAAAAAAGAACCAGGCTCAGGGAGGGGCGGGGCCATCTGCTGCGACCGGTTGGGGTGAGAGAAGGAAGACAGGATAAAAGACATGCTGTGGAAGAGAGACAGAGATTAATAACAGATATGATTCAATGCAGAGAGGTTTATTAATACATAGTGAGTGAGAAAGGTGACTGGAAAGGAAAAACTCAATGCATCATGGGAATCCCCCGGCAGCCTATGTCTATTGCAGCATAACTAAGGGAGGATTCAGGGTCACCTGGTCCAGCCCTAACTATATGCTTTAGCATATAGTGATAGTTGCATTGCTGGCAGGTTGCACCAATAAGACTATATTGTGGTCGTTAGTGACCTTTTCCATTTTGATGTTTTAGGCCTTTTGCAAACCCTTTGTGTTTTCTTTTAAAATAATAAATTTTAACGCATCTGACTGATATTGACCCTCTTGTCCCGTTTATTCTGGGCTCGTTCCTGTAAGAGCTTTGGGCCTTAAAGTTTGCACGAGTAGTATAGAGGCCCTTAGCGGTTATTCTGTGGCTTTTACTCGCTACAGTACACGATGAAGATGTTTTATCTGGTCCAATGACTGCATGCTTCTGTTGTCTTTACAAATTTAATGTGAAAATAAAAACACATGCAAATTAAAGTCCAGAGCTTAACCTGACTGAAATGCTGTGGTGTGTGGGTCATCGGGACTGCGTGAGACAAAAACAGTATCCTGTAACTCAGCCAGGGTTGCTCTCATGGTCAGTAGGACAACACATTATTTGGTAAAGGTTAGAAAATAGGGAAAAATCTCTAGTGCTGAGAGGCTGGGACTAGTTTGGGGCACCAATGAAGGGATAGTTTAGTGCAAACTATAATTTCTCCCCATCAGTTTTAACCAGTTACACAGACGCACATTCTCATATAAAACTTTGTACACCGCCGAGCCAGGTTACTCTCTCTTGGGAAGATTGGCTGCAGTTAACTGCCTGTGGTTTTCTGAACAAAAGAGATCTGTCAGTGTTCCTGGGTCATTGTCCCAGTGTTTTTCAGTTTTGGACTTTGTCACTGTTTCCTGTTTTATTATGTTAGCTCCGACCTGTGTGTGTTATCTTTTGTTCCACTTCCTGTGTTATTACTTAGATTTAGTTCAGCTGTGTGTATCACCTTTGTTACGTCCCTCTGCAGCCTCTAATCTTCTCAGTGTGTTCAGATGGTGCTAGAAAAGGCCCTAATGCTTTATTCATCTGGTTCCTGAATGTAAAGGAGGACTATTCATGGGCGAGGCTTCATTATATTCCTTTGCTGTTGTCACTGCAGTTGTGTGACGTCAACAACCAGAATCAAATCAAATCAAGTCAAAATGTTTTTTTTTAAAAATGTTTTTGTAATTTAATTCTCAAATCATCCTTTAATCTGAGTGTTCGACATTCACACATAAGAATAAAGTTTCATTCAGGCGATTGAGATTTGTCACAGCAGGAAACATTTATAGGTCAGTTTGTGTTTATTCTCTGTGTGAATCTTCATATATCACAGTCACGTTACACACGGTTGAGAGCACCCAAGCCACTGCTGCTCCAGCACTGCCAAACACTAAAGTGGCAGCCCATGACAGACCTGATGCACCTAAAGTGAAATCACATTACACACCATTAGCTGTTTGTTATACTTGTTCAACATGTGCAAAGTTTTAATTCTTCATAAAATAATTTATGATGTACATAAATTATCTTACTCATGAACCTTTATTTATAGAGACGTGTCCAAGAAGAGCATTTCATATCTTTGACATTTAGATAAACAGCAACAGTCAAAGTGGACTAAAATATTACAATTTCTAATTTTTCTGGCAGTAATCCTGCTCTATAAGAAAACATGTCTATTTGTTTGGTTGCGGATTTTTTTACACACATTTAGAGAGAGAGAGAGAGAGAGAGAATATGTAACAAATTATCCGGTTTACCCCAGGACTGCAAGATTGCTATGACAGCTGCTAGAAGTCCACCTCCACCACTGCTGACGGCAGAAATTGACATCAGTTTGGCAGCGACGGAGCCTGCTGCTATTCCAGCTGCAGTGAACCCCAGTGTAGCCAGAATGGCAGGAGTCAGAATCACAACTCCACCAGCTCCTGGATAAAAAAGTTTATATTCATATATTCATATCAAAATTATGCTGTGGTTAATGTGATGGCATACCTGCAAACACAAGGACCGCCTTGCCTGTTAATGAAATACAAAAAGATTTCAAATAAAATCTTTACAATTATAAAAATAATTCATATCCACTGCATAATGTGATAACACTGTTATAAAATACATACATACATATATATATATATATGTATATATATACATACACTCACATATCTCTTCAAAGCTTGTGTCCATACTTTCAATGATAACACTCAAACACCAAGAGCTCAACTGCAGTCATGGAAAGCTGATCCATGTCTTTTACTTTTTCTTTTTTTCAAGAATTGACACTCCCATTTCTGAAAGAACAATACACACTAGACAGGGGAGGAGCAGCATGATGTTTTTTTTTTTCTAAACAGTAACATATTCATCTTATGATTGTGGAAACCACATAAAGAATGAAAGAAACATTTCTTTGCAATGATCCAAATAATCTCATTGCAGTAACAATGGGCTCTGCACAATAACAAATTATGTGTAGTAATAACTTCATTATTATAACAAAAAACCTGGGGCAGCACGGTGGCACGCTGGTTAGCAGTGATGCCTCAAAGGAAGGTCCTGAGTTCAATTCCACCTTTCTTTCTGTGTGGAGTCTGCAGGTTCTCTCCAGGTATTCTCCCTTCCTCCCACAGTCCAAGAGCTCAACTGCACAGTCCAAACACATGCAGTTAGTGGGGCTAGGTCAGTTGGAAAGTCTGAATTGCCCATATGTGTGAATCTGACTGTGAACGATTGTGTCTATGAGTTAGTGATCCCTGAGACAGACTCAGTACCCTGCCTCTTGCCCTAAAACAGGGGGGGTTGTTACATAAAAAACACTTGCAGTTTCTCTGTAGCAAAGACTTAAACCTTTAAGTGTTATGACGTTTTCAGTGTGATAGTCATGATTGTTGATTGGCTTCTTCTCCACATTTTTATAACAGCACTACTTTCTACACTGCAGTACCTTTTAAATAATGCTCACAAGGATATTGAATCAAAATGTGTTCCAACACACAACTTTTACACCCTTTTGTTTATAAGTCTGTAGATGAGGATGTTAGAGCACCATGAGACAGACTTACAGCCAATAAACCATCATTTATATTAAGGTTGACATTTTTTAAACTTAAACTGTGTTGATTCACATTAATGTCATGAGGAATGCCGAGCTTTGCTATCATGAGAAGATAAATGTACACAACTTGTTTTGAAAAGAGAAAGACAAAGTCCTGTTCCTTCAATCATCACTTACTTGAATGTAAACTATGCCAGTATGTCATGGGTATGTTTGCAGTATGGGCGAGGTTTAATGCTGTCGTCATTGCAGTGGTGTGACAATCTTTGAACAACTACAAGAACCATTTCTTATGAACTGAAACTTTTGTGCAACAAAATAAATACACAACAACCAAAGTGCTTGTTTAAATCAGGTCACCTAAGACATTTCTTGTAAGGCAATAAAGACGTTTCTGTTCTGGTTTCCATGAACTGATCCAGTTGTGACATTAAAAATCCAGCACTTTCAAAAATGTGCTTGGATGCATGTTGGTGTCTGTCTCCACCTGAGGAAGAAATTTTTGGCCTCTAATTATTTTAAATGTGTAATTTATTCTCTCTGAGGAAGGTCAGAGGTTTAAAGAAGTGCAGTATATCTGCCGTCCTTACAGATCTGCCAGTGATCTTTTTTGCTCCCACACATAATACAGAAACATTTTCAGTGACCCAAATAATGTTTATATACGCTCCCTGTGATAAGCTTGTTCTTGTTTGTTTTCATATTAAGCAAGTGATTTAACATAAGGATTAAAACAGAAAGAAAAACCCTTGAAATAACCCGTGTGTAAAATCCATAATAAAGATGGCATTAAATAAATGAGTAAATATGTCAAACCCCTGAGATCCAACCTCACAATCACTTGTTCCATGATGACTAAAGAAAGTTTATTTACATCACAGACCCAGTGACGCCCATTCTAAGAGTTTCATTTTCCGGGAAAACAGCTGATCCTCACACTCCTATATAAGTCCAGTTGTCCAACACAGTCCAGTCTAAGGCTCCTGATCCTGAGTGCAACAATGGGTCTGTGTGAGTACAGCTGCCTTTTTCAAATCATCTCTACATCATATAAGTTCATGATTGTAGCGTCACAGAAAATGTCTAAATATTTCAGGCTGAGCTTTGGTAAGATTTTTTTTTCCCTTTCTTTCTTATGTTTCAGTGACAGGCTTAGCGATCGCAGCCGGGGCAGGTAACAAACCTCTTTGTTTATTGATGTATTTTTACATCTAACACTCATAGGTGAAGTCACACATATCATACATGTATTCATTTTAAAACATCCTGATGATCAGTAACCAGGTGTTTCTTCCTGTTGTCAGGTGGAGCAGTGGTCTCTGCTCCTATTGTCCTGGGGGCTGTAGGTTTTACCTCAGCTGGAATCCAGCTGAGGTGGATATATATATAAATAAACTCCCAGCTTGCCCCTGCGGGCGGTTTATCCTTCAAGCTCGGGTCCTCTACCAGAGGCCTGGGAGCTTGAGGGTCCTGCGCAGTATCTTAGCTGTTCCCAGGACTGCGCTCTTCTGGACAGAGATCTCCGATGTTGTTCCCGGGATCTGCTGGAGCCACTCGCCTAGCTTGGGAGTCACCGCACCTAGTGCTCCGATTACCACGGGGACCACTGTTACCTTCACCCTCCACATCCTCTCGAGCTCTTCTCTGAGCCCTTGGTATTTCTCCAGCTTCTCGTGTTCCTTCTTCCTGATGTTGCTGTCATTCGGAACCGCTACATCGATCACTACGGCCGTCTTCTTCTGTTTGTCTACCACCACTATGTCCGGTTGGTTAGCCACCACCATTTTGTCCGTCTGTATCTGGAAGTCCCACAGGATCTTAGCTTGGTCATTCTCCACCACCCTTGGGGGCATCTCCCATTTTGACCTCGGGACTTCCAGGTTATACTCGGCACAGATGTTCCTGTACACTATGCCGGCCACTTGGTTATGGCGTTCCATGTATGCCTTGCCTGCTAGCATCTTGCACCCTGCTGTTATGTGCTGGATTGTCTCTGGGGCATCTTTACACAGCCTGCACCTGGGGTCTTGCCTGGTGTGATAGACCCCAGCCTCTATGGATCTTGTGCTCAGAGCTTGTTCTTGTGCTGCCATGATTAGTGCCTCTGTGCTGTCTTTCAGTCCAGCTTTGTCCAGCCACTGGTAGGATTTCTGGATATCAGCCACCTCCTCTATCTGCCGGTGGTACATACCGTGCAGGGCCCTGTCCTTCCATGATGGTTCCTCGTCTCCCTCCTCTTTCTTGGGTTCTGCTGCCTGAGGTATTCACTGAGGACTCGGTCAGTTGGGGCCATCTTCCCAATGTATTCTTGGATGTTCGTTGTCTCATCCTGGACTGTGGTGCTGACACTCACCAGTCCCCGGCCCCCTTCCTTCCGCTTAGCGTACAGCCTCAGGGTGCTGGACTTGGGGTGAAACCCTCCATGCATGGTAAGGAGCTTTCTTGTCTTTATGTCAGTGGCTTCTATCTCCTCCTTTGGCCAGCCTATTACCCCAGCAGGGTACCTGATCACGGGCAGGGCGTACGTGTTGATGGCCCGGATCTTGTTCTTACCATTCAGCTGACTCCTCAGGACTTGCCTGACCCTCTGCAGGTACTTGGTGGTTGCAGCTTTTCTAGCGGCCTCTTCATGGTTCCCATTCACCTGCGGGATCCCCAGGTACTTGTAACTGTCCTCTATGTCTGCAATGTTCCCTTCTGGTAGTTCAATCCCCTCAGTTCTGACTACCTTCCCTCTCTTAATGGTAATATATACATATATATATATATATATGTATATATTAGGGGTGCAACGATACACAAAATTCACGGTTTGGTTCGGTTCGATACTTTGGTGTCACGGTTCGATATTTTTTTGATACAAAAAAATGTTCATGCCTTTTTAATTTGTCATTTATTAAAATTATAAATATATATTTTAACTCAAAAGCACAGTTTTTAAATTTAATGTTGCTGAAACAACAAAGTACTAAAAAAAATAAATATATCTGATTGAGGAATCACTCATCTTTGGAAAAGAGAGTTTATTACAGAGAAATGGCTCTTTCCAAAATAAAAGCTATACTACACGCTTCTTCTGGGCTATATTCTCAGCAGCATATTAAACATATCAGGTCCCCATAAGGAGAATCATGTGCTAACGGCTGTCTAAATGACTCGGGTAAAGTTTGTAGCATGCGTGCTTGTTGTTTTTGTCTGCTTCCACTTGTCTTTGCACTAGGATGCTGTCGGAGTAAATGTGCAGTCATATTCGTTGTGTTCCCACTAGTGCTGTCAGCGTTAATCTCGTTGAAATGACGTTAAAGCCACAACAGATTTTCTATGGGGTTGAGGTCTGGAGACTGGCTAGGCCACTCCAGGACTTTCAAATGCTTCTTACGGAGCCACTCCTTTGTTGCCCGGGCGGTGTGTTTTGGATCATTGTCATGTTGGAAGACCCAGCCTCGTTTCATCTTCAAAGTTCTCACTGATGGAAGGAGGTTTTGGCTCAAAATCTCACGATACATGGCCCCATTCATTCTGTCCTTAACACGGATCAGTCGTCCTGTCCCCTTGGCAGAAAAACAGCCCCATAGCATGATGTTTCCACCCCCATGCTTCACAGTAGGTATGGTGTTCTTGGGATGCAACTCAGTATTCGTCTTCCTCCAAACACGACGAGTTGAGTTTATACCAAAAAGTTCTACTTTGGTTTCATCTGACCACATGACATTCTCCCAATCCTCTGCTGTATCATCCATGTGCTCTCTGGCAAACTTCAGACGGGCCTGGACATGCACTGGCTTCAGCAGCGGAACACATCTGGCACTGCGGGATTTGATTCCCTGCCGTTGTAGTGTGTTACTGATGGTGACCTTTGTTACTTTGGTCCCAGCTCTCTGCAGGTCATTCACCAGGTCCCCCCGTGTGGTTCTGGGATCTTTGCTCACCGTTCTCATGATCATTTTGACCCCACGGGATGAGATCTTGCGTGGAGCCCCAGATCGAGGGAGATTATCAGTGGTCTTGTATGTCTTCCATTTTCTGATGATTGCTCCCACAGTTGATTTTTTCACACCAAGCTGCTTGCCTATTGTAGATTCACTCTTCCCAGTCTGGTGCAGGTCTACAATACTTTTCCTGGTGTCCTTCGAAAGCTCTTTGGTCTTGGCCATGGCGGAGTTTGGAGTCTGACTGTTTGAGGCTGTGGACAGGTGTCTTTTATACAGATGATGAGTTCAAACAGGTGCCATTCATACAGGTAACGAGTGGGGGACAGAAAAGCTTCTTACAGAAGACGTTACAGGTCTGTGAGAGCCAGAGATTTTCCTTGTTTGAGGTGACCAACTACTTATTTTCCACCCTAATTTACAAATAAATTCTTTACAAATCCTACCATGTGGATTCATGGATTTTTTTTTCACATTCTGTCTCTCACAGTTGAAGTGTACCTCTGGTGCAAATTACTGACCTCTGTCATCATTTTAAGTGGGGGAACTTGCACAATCGGTGGCTGACTAAATACTTTTTTGCCCCACTGTAGTTCCAAACGCCACATCTGGAGGTTCAATTTGCCATGTTGCAAGGGGAGCTTAACTTCTGTCTCGCTAGCTTGCCCTGCGCTCAGTGAATCTGCATTCGACTACTCCGCCTAGGCTGCACTGTCGAGCGCAGATCCACTGAGCGCTCAACACAGACAGCATCGTCAGAAGGAAAGTTGATAAAATAAATTAAAAATTTTGTATTGTTCGATACATATGCATACCGAACCGAAAGCACTGTATCGAACGGTTCAATATCGATACGAGTATCGTTGCATCCCTAGTATATATATATTTCTTCCTGTTGTCAGGTGGAGCAGTGGTCTCTGCTCCTATTGTCCTGGGGGCTGTAGGTTTCACCTCAGTTGGTATAGCTGCAGGCTCCTACGCTGCAAGCATGATGTCTGCAGCTGCTGTGGCCAATGGAGGAGGAGTGGCAGCAGGAAGTGCAGTGGCTGTTTTGCAGTCAGCAGGTAAAAATAAATAAATAAATATTTTACCAGCGATTACTCAAAAACCTTTATTATAAACCTGAAAGATCCCAGAAACAATAACATGTGACTGTGCTGCAGTGAGGATAATACAACGGATATTAGGTCCACGTAAAGAAAAATATTATCAATCATTTTGAGAATAAAGTCGAAATGTGGAGATTACAAGTGTCTGAAGAAAAGCTCCCACGGTTGCTACTGTATGTCATCAGAGTTTGTGAAATTGTGCTTCAGAATCGGTTTTTAGTAAGAATGAAAGAAATGATTTTTCTTTAAGCTCATAACCACAGTGTGGTGATAAGTAAAATGGTAAATGGCCTGTATTTATATAGCGTTTTACTAGTCCTTAAGGACCCCAAAGCGCTTTACATATCCAGTCCTCCACCCATTCACGCACACATTCACACACTGGTGATGGCAAGCTACATTGTACCCACAGCCACCCTGGGTCGCACTGACAGAGGCAGTATTAGGCTGTACAAAAAGCCACGGCTGGTAATGGACAGATGCGAGGTTATCGATGGTTACATCCTTGTGCAATAAAGAGGATGAATGTTGTATCACATGACGGCTGATCAATTTGTTTCACTAACTCATCTAAATAAGGAATTTTCTTTAGCGGATATAGCGCATGTGGCAGTTTGTGTTCAAACAGTAATGTCCATATCAACAACTTTTTTCCTGTGGCTCTAATACTCCGTCGTAGGATAAAGCCTCCCTCTCTCCTCTGCAGCTCAGTTACTTCATCTAACTGCTCGATCAGCTGTCTGGTGTTCTGAAGCCTGTTTTCTCTCTGCAGGTATGGCAGGTCTGTCTGGGGCCGCCACCGCAGCCGTGGGTACTGTTGGAGGGGCTGTTGGAGGATTGGTGGCTGCTCTCATCTGAGACCAGGAAATTATGATAATCAGAAAGAAAAAAAATAGTAATAAATGACATATTTACTGCTGCCAATTGGAAACAGTTGCAATAGTATCAGCGCCATGCTTCAGCAAAGCTTGGCTGAAACTTGCTTGCTGGTAATGCTGTGGTGTTTTATTACAAAACACATGGACACGGTCAAATTGTGCAACTTTAAATAAAGCCCTAATAAAATACTGAAAAACGTTTTAAAGTTGTGTTTTGGTTATTTGTATTGTTATGTGTATATGTTATTATTCTATTTATGTATGTGTTATCTTAAAAAAAATAAGACATGTATCATTATTTTTATATAACTGAGTCCCAAGGCTGACATACTTGCTATAAAAATAAAGCGATCACCAAAGCTTGAAGTGAAAACACAAAGTTGGACACACTGAGTGATGCACATGATACAAATTCTACCTGGAAGCATAAATTATTTGGATTTTATTTTTTAACTGCATAATTATGCACTGCTAACAAAGTGACATATTACCATCTGGTTATAAATTGATGGTCTGCCAAAAACTAATTTCCGACATTTAAACTGTTGTGAATGACGTACTGGCGTTTAATCTGATGCAACTCTCTCATGAATGAAATCAACATATATTCATTTTATTTTATGCTATAAGGAACATTTCTTTCAGACGCTACGGTCACAAACACTGGTTTCTTTATTTTATATATGTGACCCCTTCATAAATCCTACTAACACCACCATATTTATCAATATAAGCAAAGATAAGAAACACAAAAAGTGAGGAGAAATGACTCTCCAGTTTGTGTTGCTCTCTGTCGCCCTCTGTTTTTCAGCTCTGAAAAAAAGTTTTGTTTCTGAGGAAATGAAACCTTTCTTGCTAAAAAAAAAAAAAATCAGCCCATTTCAGAGCAGATCCATGTCTTCTTCCTACAGTAGGTGCTGTAGTCGCTCCTGCTCTTCTGGAAGCTGCTGGTTTCACCTCAGCAGGAATAGCTGCAGACTCCTACGCTGCAGGCATGATGTCATCCACGGTGGTCCTGTCAGGGATGAGGTAGCCAATTTAAGTAGCCAGCTCCACTGATACACTGAAGGTCCCCGCGCCAGTGCCAGGCCCCACAGCATGCACCAACCAGGACCCAAGCCTCACAGGCACAGCCAGAACCCCATATTGAACTATTTAATTTAGTTCAATATGTTTGTAGAAAAGTTCATGTTAGCGTTGACTACATTACCCAGCTATATTACCCTTTAATCTTTATTCCTGTTCTAATCTACAGAAACCAAATCACATGACCCCGCCACATCCACCTACACTACCATACCTCCTTGTTCCATCCATCTGAATGTAAATAAACTCCACCTCTTACAATCTACTCTCCGGATGTCAGCCCTAAGTATTGTAGCACAAACAAGCATTGAACTGGCGTTCGCCATTCTGTATGATGTTACTGTTTTTATTGTGTTGGAGAGCCTGACAGCACAAAGTCGCCAAAGAAATTTAAACTTCATCAAATGCAAACTAAAAAACTGTTTCAGAAAAGTACTTGCTTGTGTTTCTATGGTGATTTCTGGTGTGTTTGCATCTTTTTTCCATGACTGAAGGTCTGACTTTAACAAAAGACAAAACAGGTCCAGAGTTCTGCTGCTTGAAGAGGAGTCCTGACAACATGGCAATGATGACGGGGCTCTCTGCTTCAGACTGAATATATATATACATTTACAGGCAGTGACTCTTTTGTGCAGCCTAAAATTAAGTTGGTTAATATGTGCATCATACCTGTTTCATACCTGATGTTGTTTAACATGCCATAACTCGAGTTTCCCCAAGTGCAGTACTGTAGCGTCCCTCCCTACAAAGCTGTGATCTGCAGAATTTCAATGACCTTTAGTAACCCCGAGTACAATAATGCCAGGCTTTTTATGTTTTTTTTTCACCTTACCTGCAGTGTTGCATCAGCATAACCCAAATATCCTTGGGCAACATACTAACCCCAAGTTGCTCTCGGATGCATGTGTGTGTATGTTACATAAAAAACACTTGCAGTTTCTCTGTAGCAAAGACTTCAACCTTTAATAAACTCGGCCGTCTGCTCCTTGCTTGCGAGTGAGCCTCGACCTCCCGGTTAGCTATCAGGCTGGTGGGTAACAGACGTCTCTGAAAATGTCAGAGCACTTTTGCAAAGATGTGATGTCTTGATAAACCAAGCAGATATGTGAAGTTTACACAACTACATTCTTGCTTGAAAATATGTTAAAAGTTTATCTTGTGACCCAGAAAGAGTAATATTAAAACAAAGTAGCTGCCCTCATTGTTGGAAACTGGAATTGGCTGTGAATTCTGGGATAGGTTGGGCCACGAAGGATAGACCCAACCCATCCTTCAAATTCAGCGAAAAGAAGGACGCATTTGTCGGCTGGATTTGGAGCAGCTTTCGAATTGGGACAGCCTTCGTTGCCTGGCTGTGACGTAATTGGCCTTCAAATGTGGCCTCCGAAGGATGCGGCCTAGGTTTTGGGACATGCCTATTCATTTACAGGCTTACATTTATACCTTTTAAATTTATTCTGGGATTCTATGATTATGACAAAATCATAACGTTGGTCTTTCTATAAAATATTGATATACATATATGCTTGCAGCAAATAAAATACAGGTTGTGCACACCGAACAAGCCAGACAGAAAGTGATGCTTGCCTAACTTTCTGACGCACTCATTTCCTTGTGTCACACTCTAAAACGTCCATGTAGCAACACAGCCTGCCGTGCAACACAACTCAGCCTGTAAACAATAATTCACATTATTACAAAGAGGCTTAAGAATGAAAGCTAACTATCAGTTTTACTTATATGGCGCCAAATCAAAACAATGCCCTAAGTGTTCTATATATTATAAGGTAAAGGCCTTACAATAATACTGAGAAAATCATCTATAACATTCATAGCTAACTATCCAAGTCAAATTCTTTTGATGAAAGCGCAGCCTCTTGGTGACTCTCGGCAACTGCTACACGTTCTCATCCTAATGCGTAACATACTGACGAATGTTGCAAATCATCGATATGTTACCTGTTCAGAGGCATGAGAGCCAGTTGGAATGAATCTTTACATGTAAACGTTTTATGTTCTGATCCTGAATCACTTTGGAAAACACTATGTGATGTAGTTAAGGTGAGGGTTAACGTTATGATTAGGGCTGGAATGGATGGCTCGAGCCTTGAGTGGCATTCTATTGGATTCAATTGAGAACCCACAGCGTTTCATAAGGGTGAGGCGTTACTATGAGATGCCTAGGGGCTTGACAAATCGTCGGTATGTTACGTGTTGGGAATGATGGTGAAAGGGGCATGTTTATAGTGGAAAGTAGATACGGCCCAAAGAAAGGAGGGGGGGGAGGGGCGGTCAGGTGTTTCAGCCAACAGTCAGTCAATTTAGATCAAATGAACTGCTTACCTGCTCCTGCAGCAGGTCACACAGCAGTCACTATAATACAACATAAGAACACATATTAACATCTAACTGGGCCATAACTCAGCTGGTTTTTGTTAAAGATGATTCATGCACAGGAAGTCAAATGACTCACTGGGGTCCATGTCTTTATTTGCTCGTTGTCTGCTGTGAAATGGGCTGATTTTTATAGCAAGCAAGGCTTCCTTTCCTCAGAAACAAAACTTTAACAAAAATGCTCAGACGTCATTCATGAGTATGGAAGCCCGTTTCCGCCACTAAAAAAAAAAAAAAAAGGATCCATAACTCAAAATTTCGAGTTATTTTCTCGAAATTTCGAGTTATTTTCTCGAAATTTCGACATATGAACTCAAAATTTTGAGAAAAGCAACTCGAAATTTCGAGTTAGCGCTGCCAATCAGTAATCTACGTGAATGACGTCATTTCCATGTTACCCGGAAGCTGAAGCCCTCAGCTACAAATGCTACAGCTAAGCTACCGGTATTACATCCAGTCGTGAATGCACAGATTGCTGAGTGTTTTCAGCCTGGCTTCACAAATGATGAAATCCCCGTGTTATTAGCTGAATCACATGGTGTTACTATCAGCAAACATACTTTAATTTGTTGGGATCCGTTTTTGAGTGCGCGGTCCTGCGCCATATGCTTCCGGGTAACAAGAAAGCGACCTCATTCACGTATATTTTTGATTGGCAGAGCTAACTCGAAATTTTGAGAAAAGTAACTCGAAATTTCGAGTTATATTTCTCGAAATTTCGAGATAATATCTCGAAATTTCGAGAAAATAACTCGAAATTTCGAGTTATGGATACTAGATTTTTTTTTTTTTTTTTAGTGGCGGAAACGGGCTTCCATACATGAGAGACATGTTTCAGATGTGTTTGACAGATTAAATGCCAGCCATTTATTTACAACAGTTCAAATATAGGAAATCATTTTTGGCAGATCATCAACACGTTTAACATGTCTGAGATGATAAAATATCACTTTGTTATGAGCGCATAATGATGCAGTGAAAAAGGAAAAATATTTTAAGTAGAATTTGTATCTTATATGACATATTCTTGCACTGTGCACAGGTCATCCTAGTCTTGGAATCATTTCTGGTGGGACAAACCTGGCACCTGTCATGTTTCCTGCCTGTGGTTTGTACCACTGGAGAAGTTAGGCTGTTTGTCTTTGTCTGTATGTCCCTCACACTAGCCTTTGCAGCTGCTGATGCTCTCGGAAGGCCTCTTCTCCCAATATGAGGTTTTACCAGAGCATTACCAAGCTGCTCTGGGAAAATCCTCCTTTGACTCAGTTTTTCCCTGTTCCAGTCCTTGTTCATTTCACACCATATAACAAATGCATTGCATGCACTTACATCAATAATGCAGAAGAAGATGACAAGTGGCCAACAGGCAGTCATTCATCAACAAGTGTATGTGGCTGTGCCCTTGTCCAGGTTGTCCACCTTTGTCTCATTATAGTCCAGCACCATTTGTGTTTTTTTTGTCTTCCCTGGTGCTCAGGGCAGCATCTTTGTGCATCATGCTGAGCAGCACAACATTTCTTGGCTACGGTCAGAGTAACCAGTGTGCTAGCCAGTAATGATTTCTGTGGACTTTGCCCACAGCTTTGTAGGGAGGGATGCAACAATACTGTGCTTGTGTCACGGGGTGGAAAGGGACAAGTTACCTAGGGTTTTATTGTGCATATTTTGGTGTGTTTTACTTTTTTAATATTTTAATATTGTACACTGGTTTATTTTTATGAGTTTTATTGTATGTTTTTATGGTATTTATTGGTGACTTGTCCTGGAAAGACTCCGCCCCTACCTGATTATGAACCTGATCACACCTGGGAGGTCCCAGAGGCCAATAAGAGGGCCTGGCAGACCACAGAGAAGGAGGCTTGAGGGAAGGCTTGAGAAACAGGCAACAGTGGCGGAGTGAATGGTGTCAGGCGGCGGCGCCTGCAACCCCGGAGGGCTGGTGAAGGTTGGCGTGGGCGGTGAATGAGGAGATGATGCCAGCGAGCAGGGATCGGAGCGAGCGGTCCGGCGGCTGGAGTAACTGGAGGCCAGATCACGGTTTTGCGGGGAACTAGAGGCGGCGAGACGGGCCGGTGCCGATTGGCACGTTACAAGGAAGCGGCGGGCAGAATTGAAAGCTCTGCCCACCTGGGGTAAGTCTCCTGACTTATCCCACTCTAATGAACGGTAGCCGCTAAAAGAGTAGTGACTGTCGCTGCCCCTTTCTTTCTAGCACGCCGGAGCGGAGAACACGGACAGGAAGGTGAGGAGGCCGCCGGGTTTCCCCCTTGCACACTGCTTGCCTGGATTTTTAAATCTTTAGTGACTTTTATTGCGTGGCAGACTCCACTGGATGTTTAATGTTGTGTTTATTAATGTTTATGGTGTTGTTCCCTGGCCAGGGTTGTTTTAATTCATTTTACATTTTTAACTGTTTAAATATAATAAATTATATTTTAATTATACAGTTTTTAATTCAGTGCATTCCCTTGGCTGCTCCACTGCTCCGTCCGTTTTTGGGGAGGGTTTCCTTCCTGTAGTACACCTGTGTTAATTCACAATCTCCTTCACCTCGGTTACACTTGGAGGAGCTCAAGTTATGGCATACTAAGCAACAGAGGTGTGGACTCGAGTCACATGACTTGGACTCAAGTCAGACTCAAGTCATTAATTTTATGACTTTAGACTTGACTTGAAAAAATGTTCTAAGACTTGTGACTTGACTTGGACTTTTACACCAATGACTTGGGACTTGAATTGGACTTGAACCGGTTTACTTGAAAAGACTTGATATTTCACCCCAAATATAAAATTTAACATGCATATTATATAGAGATTGAAAATGTGACGTCATTCACGGGTAGAACCGCAAAGGATTCTGGGAACTCGTGGCAAGCGGTACTAGCGCACGCAGGCTTTCAATTAAAATCAGTTATACAGCGATAAAAAGAAACACAAAAATGTCAAGAAGCTGTTGTATTATTAACTGCAATAGCCGGTGGCATGACAGCCACGGGAAGCAGACGGGTAAAGAGATCGGTTGTTATCGGATTACGTCGTTGAAGAGAAATTGTTCGAGCCATGTTTCCGAAGTAACAAAGAGGCGACTGGATTGCAGCCATTCAAAGACCAAATATAACGTCCCAGAACACTCCAGCTCACAGGTTAGTCTGCTCAAGCATTTCCACAAAGGTCAGTCTGCTGTTGTAGTTAATGCGTCATTTTTCTTAACATAACTGGTGATATATGTTACAAGCAAGTCTGGCGCTGAACAGAAATTGTCGCGCTATGCTCCTTTATTTATTGTGCATAAATAGTGAATTGTCCTGACACAATATTGCGTTTCGCTTCTGTTATTATGGTACATTGACAAAAACATATACTTTTATTCACAGGGTAAAACAGTTTTTTGTATCACTAATTGCCCAGTACGATTACAGCAAACAATATTGTTGTCACTGCTACATTTCTGTGATGCTACCAGAAATAATTTCCACTGCTAATTAATTACCATTGAGCTCAAAGGTCCTATTAATAAATGGTTAACGAATGTGTATTTATGACGACGATTTGTGAGACTGGTAAACTTATGATACGTACGATGGTCTTTACTTTCTACACGGTGCATTTCAAGGGTCTGTACCCATCCGGCGGTAAACTGTACCTGGGCTTGTTGCAGTGACCTGAAGTTACTAAACTTCACGAGTGTATGCGCTCACTCCAAGAACCGTATAATTATAAATATGCATATAAATATGCTACGATGAGATAGCTGACTTCATCTAACTAGCAAATGTTTTCCAGGCTACGTTGGTGATGCAGTTTTTTTTTTTTAAATGATATTTAAAAAAAAAAATCATTTATTTATGTATGATATTTTTGTCATGCGATTTTAAAGCCGGTCCTACAACCGCATCCAAGAATAACATGCAGCTTATCTCAGAACTGTCGGTGAAAATTATTCTTGGAGCTAGGTTTAATTGAGCTGCATTTTAAAGAGGTGCAATTTCACAATTTGTGTATATTTTCTAAGTTCACTATTTTGTCATGTGTTGAGAAAAACACAGATTTAAAAATTACATGGTCTAATATTTACATTTAGCATATAACTGCAACATGCTTTTTTTCGGGTTTTTTTTGAATTTCAAGTCCTTTCGAGTCGAAAGGACTTGAAATTCAAAATTTCAGACTTGTGACTTTACTTGGACTTTTACACCAGTGACTTGAGACTCGACTCTGACTTGCCTGACATTACTTGAGACTTGAGGATAAAGACTTGAGACTTACTTGAGACTTGCAAAACAATGACTTGGTCCCACCTCTGCTAAGCAACATCAGGTATGTTGTTCAATTGTTCAAGTCTTTGGGGGTGTGGGATGCAATACAGGAAAGACAGCAGGTACCAGCTACTGTAAAATTTGATCACATGCTTGAGTCATACTGTGATTCTGTTTTTAACCCTGTTATGAAAAATGGTGAGAAACAAAAACAGAAATAAAGTGGGAGAGTATAAAACGATTTTCATAGCAGACACAAGAGCAGAAGGTGAGATGAGTAATAAGAACAACCAGTGATTGAGTATGGCGTTATTTTTGTGCCACTATTCTGAGCGCGTGTAAAAAAAACAACAAAAAAAACCAACAAAAAAAACAATTGAGCGTAAATTTTTTTTACAATTTTAAAAAAACTGGTTAGAGCACTTTTGCAAATATGTGATGTCTTGACAAATCGAGCAGATATTTAAAGTTTACACAGCACTCAGAACTCTTGATTTTGTTAATAGCCCAGTTGATATGTGGTTCTCCAACCAATCGGGCCAACCAGCCTTGGCGGCTGTCATGCAACACTTTCTTTTAGCAAGCTTGCTACTTAGGAGAGCTTAACAGCGTCATGGGGAAAGAGAAAAGGAATTGGACAAATGCTAAGGAGCACTGTAATTTGAACTCCCCAGCAACCCAACTCACTGGGGAAAGGGAAAGGCGCAGGCGATATGGTATCGCAGAGCACAGGCAAGAGGGCCATCGGGTCAGCTGCAGGGAGAGACTAGGCGATTGCCTCGGGGACAAACCAAAGTAGCCGTAGCCATGGGAGTTCCATGTTGTAGATGTGTCTGTGAAGGTTCTCAATCATCCACGTCATTGTAGTCTAAGGAGCTTGGAAAGAAAAGTGTCTGGACTTCTTTAAGTTGCTTGAAGATGTTTCACCTCTCATCCAAGAAGCTTCTTCAGTTCTAAGGGTCAAATGGTGGAGAGTCCCAGATTTAAACCCCGTGGGAGTTTTCCCCCAAAGAGAGACAAAGGACCCCCTGATGATCCTCTAATCACATGAGCCAAGGTGTGAAAACGGGTGTGGGTCACAATCAGCCAGGGTTTCGGGTGAGCTCATTGTGAAACCTGGCCCCACCCTATGCTTTCAAAAGAACAAGGCAGCACAGCTTTGTAAAGTTTCATCTGAACAAGTCACAAAACCTTTGGAACAATGTCATTTGGACAGGCGACACCAAAGTGGAAAACCACCAGGAGACCAATATAAAACCAGACAAATAAACACTGCCTGTTAGGTCTAATGTCAGACCTCGCTGGCGCAGAGGTTTGTCACTATGAACAATCAGAATACTTTATTGATCCCTGGGGGAAATTATTTAAAAGCAAAACAAAAGCAAGATACTCCGTACGTTTTTCACTTGCTAGCAAGGGAAGTCCGGCAAGATGTTCAGTCGACTTCAAACTGACTCCCCTTGCAGGCTCTTTTTTTTTTTTTTTTTTTTTTTTTTTTTGACCACCATGGGTTATACAAACACAGTCAAACTGGTTACACTATGTAAAACCCATATAGTGTGCCATAAAAGTAAAGGCACTGAGCGTGTGTGTGTGTGTGTGTGTGTGCGTGTGAGTGCATGTGTGTACGTGTCTCTGTATATGTGACTTCCTGCCACACAATATATGCTTACAACTGTTAAACCACATTTCCTAGTTATCCAAAGGTCATCTCCTCACACCCATATATGGCTGAACTTTAATGGTTCACTATATATAGCATAGGCGAGCCCCTAAATGGCTGGGAGTGTCACGGCGAGTGAGGTGAGCCGTGTGGAGGAAATGAAGGAGGATCCAAATGCAGGCAGTCGTGAAGGTGTAAAGGTGGTTTATTGAACATGAAAGTAAATACAAACGGCAAATGGAGCTAGAACTAAACTATACTGGGATCAACTAAACTACAGAGCACAAACCTTAACGAGAACGACCAGAAGAGACTAACGGCGGACAGCAGGGAGAACACACGGGTGAGACATGGTAGAAACGCAGATGAGGCAGGGTGGAATACACAGACGGACCAGCAACTACAATGACGGAGGACACGACTTAAATACACACAGAGAAATACGGGAATTACACACAGGTGGTGGACACAGCTGGGAACAATCAGTAAGATGAGACAGAGGTAAAACTGAACACACTCACATGAGACGCAGACCTTCACAATAAAACATCACACGCAGGCTCGACATCGAGAGACAGACAGGAAATAACATATGAAACTAAACCCGCATCTTAAACCCAGATAAACAGAAACATGGAACTCTAATAATAAACATCATAATCATCATCATAAACATTACCATAACACGACAAGGGAACAAGAACACAATCCCTGATGCAAACTTAAATCAAAACACAATAAACTCAAAATACTGGGTCCAACGGACCCAGAACCGTGACAGGGAGTGAACATCCTTTACCAGATAAGGAAACCAGAATCTCACATGGAATGTACTTGCAGTTAAAGCTATTGCATACCCTACCTAGATGGTGGGAGGAACAGAAGAATATCTAAACATGCAGTTCAAGGCAAGGTTTACAAATTTAAGTACAATAATGGCAACATTTAACAATTCACTCCAACACTGCCAATCAGCAAATATCAACTGTCAGAAATTGACTTACTGTGAAAATTTATCAGTGTTTCTGAAACTGTTCCATGAGCCAGCTGGAAAGAAATGCCAACCACAAATCAGCAAAAAAGTTGAAACATTTAGCATTCCTGAGATGTTCATCTGTCACTGTTATCTTGGTCTTCTGGGTTGCTGTAACCATGATGATGATAATCTGTGAGGTGAAATTAAAAAGGCCAGTCTTCCTTTTAACTATAAACTAAAAGAGAGAAAAACTAAAGAGATGCCAGTTATGTTCAGTTCTGTCTGCAACCCTAAACATTAGGGGTGCAACGATACACAAAATTCACGGTTCGGTTCGGTTCGATACTTTGGTGTCACGGTTCGATATTTTTTCGATACAAAAAATGTTCATGCATTTTTAATTTGTCATTTATTAAAATTATAAATATATATTTTAACTCAAAAGTACAGTTTTTAAATTTAACCCTAACCCTTGTGCGTGTTTTTTATTTTGACAGCGAATGCGCACCTGCGGACCACTTATGTGCAGCCCTGGTTATTTAGCTCGTCATATTGCAGCCACAGAAATTCCTTTGTCCATGAAACCATAAAGCTGCACTTTCTTTTTGCCTTATAGTCTGATTTGTCATAACTTCTCCGTTTTGTGGTAAGCTTTTCTTTGGCTGTCACTTCTTCACCCTGACCTGTCTTATTTGGCTCAGCAGAACTGAAATGCTTTTACACGCTCACTCACATAAGCTCAGCGATTCTCTGCGCGATCAACCTCTCACATGTTTAAGCTTGCTGCGGGAGATTTCACTTGTCATGTTTGCATAGTAAGCTAACGATTAATAAGACGATGTCAGAGGAATTGGTGCACAAATTATCATCACTCACAGATCAGTGCTGTCGCTCTCTATACACAGTTCGCACGATTGCAAAGTGAAAGCAAAAAAACAAGCGCAAATTCAAACGCGACTTCAATATGTCACATATTGACAGTGGCTCACCGATGCCAATGACATAATTACCCAGCTACATTTCTGAAAGAATGCAAAAGCATTGACATATATTTTTCCTACAATAGCCCGACGGGCAGGGAAGAGATAGATTTTGGTAGCCCGACTGAAAAAATCGCTAGCTCCGGGACGTCGGGCTAGCGATATTGCAAGCCCTGTATCTGATTGAGGAATCACTCATCTTTGGAAAAGAGAGTTTATTACAGAGAAATGGCTCTTTCCAAAATAAAAGCTATACTATCCGCTTCTTCTGGGCTATATTCTCAGCAGCATAAGGAGAATCATGTGCTAACAGCTGTCTAAATGACTCGGCTAAAGTTAGTAGCATGCTTGCTTTTTTTGTCTGCTTCCACTTGTCTTTGCACTAGGATGATGTCGGCGTAAATGTGCAGTCATATTCGTTGTGTTCCCACTAGTGCTTTCAGGTTAATCTCGTTGAAATGACCTTAACGCCACAACACGGCAAATCTCCGTTAACGAGCTACCGCTGATCGCTCCGTGCATGGGGCTAGACGGCAAACACGTTAACGAGCTAACTGCGCTAACACACTAGTTCACACCAATGTAATTGAGCATTGCATGGCACATCCAACATACTGTTTTACTTTAGTCCATGACTCGCTTACCTTCAGGGTCATACGTCACATGAAAACCAAAATAATTCCAAACGCCAGATCTGAATGAGGTTCAATTTGCCTGTTGCAAGTAGAGCTTAACTTCTGTCTCGCTAGCTTGCCCTGCTCTCTTCCTTCTGACTATGCTGTCTGTGTTGAGCGCTCAGTGGATCTGCGCTCGACAGTGCAGCCTAGGCGGAGTAGTCGAACACAGATTCACTGAGCGCTCAACACAGACAGCATCGTCAGAGGGAAAATTGATAAAATAAATTACAAATGTTGTATTGTTCGATACATATGCGTACCGAACCGAAAGCACTGTATCGAACGGTTCAATATCGATACGAATATCGTTGCACCCCTACTAAACATGTATTATCAGTCTTCCATCTTTAAAAACCTGTACAAAAAAATTGTCCGGTCCTTATATTGATGGTTAAGTTAGTATTATTAGAGTTGCAAAGTACAAAGTCAAAGCAAGTGGAAAAAAACATGTTGTGTTTTTCTTGGCTACGGTCAGTGGGCTAGCCAGTAATGATTTCCTCCCTACAAAGCTGTGGACAAACCACATTTACTCAGGCCTTTCTTGATGTAATATTCTTCTGCTTCCCTGGCCGCTGCGTCTGTGCGGATGGTGTTCGCTCCGTGTTGTAGCATCCTGATGACCACCCAGTTTATGCTCCAGTGGATGATGAGAGTCAAACCTTAAATACTAATCCATATGGGTAGGTTTATGGAAATCTCACAGTCTAAGAAGGCTTGGTGGTGGTCCAGGGTAGGATAACAAAGCCCTCTTTTCCACTTCTTTCATGTACAAGTTGGCCATGATGGGTGAAACTGGGGAGCCCAAGGCTCTGCCTGTAGAAGTGACCCTTGAATGTGAAATAGGTGGAATGAAGACACAGTTCCTGTCACAATCTGGTAGTAGGAACTCAAGCGCAGAGCGGTAGGCGTCTCCAAAAAACATTTTATTTACAGCACCAGTGCACGATATATACAGTGAAGGGGAATCCAAACTCCAGGGAATCACGGGGAAGCTCTCTCACACTCGCTCACGTCTTCTTGCCAAAACTCACACACGTTCACACGACTGGGGGGTCACAGGTACGGGGAGGAAAGTCTGTCGCAGAAGAGAGGGAAGTCACACACAAATCACGAATCACAGGTTCACAAGAGCTGGGAGAAACACTAACGTCTGTAGTACAATCATCCAGCGACGAGAGGATCTGTGTTCCAGCCTCAAATAGTGCTCCTGGGTGATGACCGCTGATTGTTGACAGGTGTGTGGGGTCCTGGAAGGAGGGCACAACGGGCTGGAGAGCACTGGCTTGACCTGAGACACATGAAAGACGTGAATGCGCATGCTGTGCAGTAGTTTGAGGCGGACGAACACAGGGTTCACAATGGCATCGATGGGAAAAGGGCCAATAAACTGAGGAGACAGCTTTTTAGAAAGGAGATTTGCCCGTGGCGGTGGATGTGTGGCTGTTGTGGGCGTATTCGATCCACGGAAGCTGTTCACTCCAGGTTGATTGGTTGTGCGAGGTGACACAGCGGAGGGCAGCTTCCGGCTCCTGGTTGGCCCGCTCCGATTGGCCCACTCCGATTGGCCGTTACTCTGGGGATGGAAACCGGAAGAGAGACCGACCTTGGCCCCCAGCGCAGAGCAGAACTCCTTCCAGACTCGGGATGTGAACTGCGGCCCTCTATCCGAGACGACGTCCTCGGGGATCCCGTGAAGCCGGAACACGTGAGAGGTGAGGAGCCGGGCCGTCTCCAAGACAGAGGGGAGCTTCAGGAGGGCGACAAAGTGTGCAGCTTTGGAGAATCGGTCAATAATGTGGTGTTACCTGCAGAGGGCGGCAGACCCGTGATAAAGTCAAAGAAACATGAGACCATGGTCGGGCTGGTGTGGGGAGAGGCTGCAGAAGACCCGGTGGAGGGTGGTTCGAAGACTTGTTCCGGGCGCAGGTCGAACAGGCTGACACATACTCCTTGGCATCCTTAGCCATAGCGGGCCACCAGAAGTAGTGTCGGAGAAAGGATCAGGTGCGGAGGACCCCAGGATGGCATGAAAAACGGGCGGTGTGAGCCCACTGAGAACCTAAGAGCGGACGGCTGAAGGAACGAAGAGGCGATCAGGCGGGCCAGTTCCAGAATCTGGTTCGGTCTCCTGCGCCTGCTGGATGAGGCTCTTGATCTCCCAAGAGATGGCTCCAATCAAACAGGCGGCCGGGAGGACAGGCTCGAGGTCCGATTCCTCCCCAGTGATGGAGAATTGCCTGGACAGGGCGTCTGGCTTTACGTTCCGTGATACTGGCCTGTAGGTGATAGTGAAGTCAAAATGAGCAAAAAACAGCGCCCACCTAGCTTGCCGGGAATTGAGACATCTAGCCGAGCGCAGGTACTCCAGATTCTTGTGATCTGTCCAGACGATGAATGATTGTGCTGCTCCCTCCAACCAATGTCTCCACTCCTCCAGAGCCAGCTTGACGGCCAGAAGCTCCCGGTCCCCGATGTCATAGTTACATTCTGCTGGAGAGAGACGGCGAGAATAAAAAGCACACGGGTGCAGCTTACCGTCCTTCTGTTGAGACAGGACCACCCCCACCCCGGAGTCCGACGCGTCCACCTCCACAACGAACTGCCGTGTAAGGTCCGGTTGCCGGAGTATGGGTGCAGTGGTGAATCTCTCCTTGAGCAGGGCGAAGGCTCGCTGAGCGGCCGGATCCCACTGGAAGGGAACTTTGGGAGAGGTGAGTTTATTAAAAGGGAGAGCGATCCTGCTGAAATCGCGTATGAACCGTCTGTAAAAGTTAGAGAATCCCAAAAAACATTGCAATTGGCGGCGATCAGGAGTAGGCAATTCCACCACTGCCCGCACCTTCTCCGGATCAGTCCGCAAGTCCCCCTTCTCGATGATGTGGCCCAAGAAACTCACTGAAGTCACGTGAAAGTCGCACTTCTCCCCCTTCACAAAGAGCCGGTTTTCCAGGAGGCGTAGCAGGACCTGCCGGACATGGACCTTGTGCTCCTTGAGTGTCTTAGAAAAGATCAGGATGTCATCTAAGTATACAAACACACAACGGTTAACAAAATCACGAAGGACATCATTAACCATCGCCTGAAACACTGCGCGGGCGTTGGTCAGCCCAAACGGCATCACGAGATACTCAAAGTGTCCCCGATGCGTATTGAACGCGGTCTTCCACTCATCCCCCTCTCTGATGCGCACCAGGTGGTAAGCGTTGCGCAGATCCAGCTTGGTAAAGATAGTCACGTCCTGAAGCAGTTCAAAGGCCGAGGAAAGCAACGGCAAAGGGTACTTGTTCTTAATAGTGATCTGGTTAAGGCCCCGATAGTCAATACACGGCCGCAGCGATCCATCCTTCTTATCCACAAAAAAATCCCCAGCCGCGACAGGGGAAGAGGAGGGGCGAATCAATCCCGCCGCTAGCGACTCCATTATGTAACGTTCCATAGCATCCCTCTCGGGCTGGGAGAGGCTGTACAGGTGGCTAGACGGCAGCGGAGCTCCAGGAAGAAGATCGATGGCACAATCGTACGGGCGGTGGGGGGGAAGGGACCGCGCACAATCCTTACAAAAAACATCCTGCAGATCATGATAAACACGCGGAACCATTGAGAGGTCCGGGGCGTCAGACGGCGAGGCCGTGGCCGGAAGCGGAACGGGTGAAGCCGCAGCCCGGAGGCAGTTCATGTCGCATTTCATGCTCCAACCCAGTATGTCACCTTTCTCCCAGTCAATATGCGGGTTGTGGAGATTAAGCCAGGTGTTACCCAGAACCAGCGGAGTGAGAGGAGCTTTAAACAAAAAACAAACAAACAAATCCTTTCTGTGTGATTGCCTGAGAGGGATAATCAAAGGAATTCAGAAACATGAGTGATGTCGTGCAGGCGCTGACCTGAGTGCGTGAACGTGGACAGGGCGTGACAGAGGCTCCAAGGCGATGTTTAGTTTGGCGGCGAGCGAGGTGTCAATAAAGTTCTGCTCCTCCCCAGAGTCAATGAGCACAGAGAGAGAGTGAAAAACAGTCTGAACGCGTAGTTTAGCCAGTAAGAGAAGTCTGGGGAGAGGGCTTTCATTTGACAGATCGCCCACCAGCACCCTCTCGATCACTGGTGAGCGCGCCCTTTTGCCAGTGTCGGGCAGGAAGAGACAGAGTGGCCTTTATGGCTGCAATAAACGCACTCACTGGCGGCAAGGTGGCACTGGCGCTCCGCGGGCGACAGCCGTGAGCGCCCAAGCTGCATGGGTTCTTCCTCATCCCAGGTGTCGGCGTCATGCGGCCCACGGGTTGCAGTAGAGGTCCCACAAAAATCCAGCGGTTCATGCCCCGAACATGTGCGTGCGCTCCGGTGTGCGCGCACTTGGTCGTCCACCCGAATACACAGAGCCAAAAGCGCATCTAAATGGTAAAATGGTAAATGGCCTGTATTTATATAGCGCTTTACTAGTCCCTAAGGACCCCAAAGCGCTTTACATATCCAGTCATCCACCCATTCACACACACACCCATTCACTAACTACCTTCCTCCCTAGGCGAAGCATCAGTTCATTCTTTATTTCCTCATTAACATTAGTGAGTAATGAACTCTTTAAGGCCTCTTCCCCCCATTTTGTCTGTTCGGCCAAGGTAGAAAAATCAATAGAAAAATCAGCCATGCTTCATTTACCTTGTTTGAGCGCAAGCAAGCGCTGGCCGGCGGTGGCAGTTGTGGCCTTTCTGTCAAACACACCTTTAAACTTAACAAGAAAGTCAGTAAAAGTGATGTCCGGATCTGCTTGAACCACAGCTTGTGCCCAGGTCAGAGCACGATCTTGGAGTAACTGGACAATATAAGCAATTTTCGCACCATCAGTAGAAAAGGCTTGCGGTTGCTGGCGAAACTGAAGGGCACATTGAGTAAGGAAGCCAGCGCATTTATCAATTTCTCCAGTTAAAGCTTTTGGTGTAGGAAGAAATCTGTCATAGTGAACAGGTGAGGGAGCAGGTGGTGTTGCTCTTACTGCTGGAGCTAGCGCCTCCTGCGGAGGAGCGGCGACAGGTGGAGCTGTCGGTAGTGGTGTTAACCGGGCCACGGCCTGAGTGATGTTTGCGAGCTCTGCTCGAAGGTGAACAAACATTTGCTCATGACGCTCCAGCATCGCAACCAAAGTGGCGAGGGTGGGGTTTGAGATCGCCAAATCTGCTGAGTCCATTTCCGTGGCTGGATGATTCTGTCACAATCTGGTAGTAGGAACTCAGAGCGGTAGGCGTCTCCAAAAAACATTTTATTTACAGCACCAGTGCACGATATATACAGTGAAGGGGAATCCAAACTCCAGGGAATCACGGGGAAGCTCTCTCACACTCGCTCACGTCTTCTTGCCCAAACTCACACACGTTCACACGACTCAGGGTCACAGATACGGGGAGGAAAGTCTGTCGCAGAAGAGAGGGAAGTCACACACAAATCACGAATCACAGGTTCACAAGAGCTGGGAGAAACACTAACGTCTGTAGTACAATCATCCAGCGACGAGAGGATCTGTGTTCCAGCCTCAAATAGTGCACCCTAATCCTAGCCCACAGTGAGCTCTGCCCAGGCAGAGAAAGAGAGAGAGAGAAAAAACAACAACAACACATGTAGCCTTGTGGGGCTGACTGGGCAGGCACGGAGACCATGACAGTTTGAAAAGCAAACACACTTGGTCGATGCTGAGAGTGGTCGTGTTGCTGAGGTTGGGGTCATCCTGTAATCTCTTACAAACTACCTCCAGCGCTTCTGTGACCACTGAACGATTCTGCTCAGATGGTTCCTGTAATCCGCCATCTTGCGTGCTGTTTGCTCATACTGACGTACAAGCTTTAGGCAGTCCTTGCCAAAGTGGTTTAAAACCTCTTGATGCATGCTCAATCATCCAGGTAAGTAAATCCCCAAAAGTCGATTCTGTTCATCTGGACGTAGCGTTTTGTGGGAGAAACGTTTCATCATTCATCCAAGTAACTTCTTCAGTCTCAGCTGACTGCAGGTTTCCCCAATCTTATAAACAGTACATTTGCATAATGACTGAAACTAGCACCACTGAAGGAACAATGGGCTGGGAGGTCAGTTCCTTCATCATGATTATGCAAATTCTCATGACCATTGATCAACAACCATTGATCAAATCCCACTGATCATTGGCCATGAGTACCATTCACAGAGAGTTGAGGAATGGCTGCAATCACAGTATTGTAAGATGGTGAAAGATGTACTCTTAGGCCCTCGTGAGAATTTGCCTTGAGGGCATCTTCTTTCTTACTTCAAAACAAGTTCTGTAAATTTAATTATTAAGGCAGGTTAGTTTGAGTGACCTGTTTTTTCCTTTGTTGTATGTTCTGTTTGCTTAAGAGGAAATTCCTTCTTGTATTAGAGCAGTGGGTTGGGTGATCTCAACTATGTGTAACGTGACTGTGAAATATGAAGATTTGCACGTTGAACAAACATACACTGGCCTACAAATGTTTCCTCTTGTGACAAATCTCAATACACTGTATGAAAATATATACTTATATGGAAATGTCGTATGATGTGAGAATGAAGTTACAAAAATGTCTGATAACCTTTGTTGCTCACTTTTACCCATCATTTTGAAATAAAATATCATTGTAGAGGATGAAGATGTTTTATCTAATCCAAAGACTGATATGATGCTTCTGTTGTCTTCACAAATTTAATGTGACAAATAAAAACACGTGCAAAGTCCAGACCTTAAGTTGACTGTGGTGGAACCTTAAAAGATGTGTGAGTCATCGGGACCACGAGACAAAAACTGCATCCTGTAACTCAACCAGGGTTGCTCCCATGGTCACTAATACAGCAAGTCATTTGGTAAAGGTTAGAAAACAGGGGAAAAACCTTTAGTGCTTAGTGGTTGGGACTAGTTTGGGGGCACCGACAAAGGGATAGTTTAGTGCAAAATATAATTTCTCCCCATCAGTTTTAACCAATTAGATAGACACACATTCTCATATAAAATTCTTTATACCGCTGAGCCAGGTTACTCTCTTTTGAGAAGACTGGCTGCAGTTAACTGGCTGTGGTTTTCTGAACACAAGAGATCTGTCAGTGTTCCTGGGTCATTGACTTTGTGTGTTTTGGACTTTGTCAGTGTTTCCTGTTTTATTATGTTTGCTTCGACCTGTGTGCATTAGTTTTGTACTCACCTGGTTCTTGTCACCATTGTCCAGTGTATTTAAACCCTCTGTTTCTCTCAGTTTATTGTCCTGTCATTGTTGATTCTGCATGTGTGTTTCCGGTTCAGTTCAGTCATCTTATGTTCTTTTCCTCCTGTCAGTATAATAAATACCATCCTTTACCAGCCTGCGAGTCCTGCGTTTGGGTCCTCTCTTCCTTCTCTCCACACACCTGCACATGAGCCTGACAGGATTCATGTACATGCTGATCTTTAATCATTTAATGCCTTACAAATACATTTATCAGAGAAAGAAATGTTTTGGCTGTGAGTTCTCAAGGTGAATAAATGAACGCACTAACAGTTGCTGTAATCATGATGATGATAATCTCTGAGATGACATTAAAATGGTCAGGCTTCCTTTTGACTGTAAACTAAAAGAGAGAAAAACTAAACACATGGCAGTCATGTTCATTTCTGACTGCACTCTTAAACCTGCCTTATCAGTCGTCCATCTGTAAGAACTTGTGTTGTCCTTGTATTTAAGTTTAAGAGTACAGTTAGTATTACAAACTGCTAAAAAACAATATTATTGCTGAGATCACCTGGAGTTTAAATCTTTACACTGTTGTAATACTTAAGCCTTTCATGCATGAATTATGACAACTTCGATCAGGATTTTCTTCGTAAGTATTTTTATTAATCTTTAGGCATAAAAATATGAATAAAAATACTTACAATAATTAGAATGAAACAAGTCATACATCTATAGTAACATTAAACGACCAGTGGGTGGCAGGCTATGACACATCAGTGTCCAATGTAGTGGTTTATGTGCAAGTAAAACATCACCACTGACACAAATGACACAAATACAACAAAACAGCCTTTGAATAGCTGTCCACTGTCGTGACCACTACGCGTGAAAGGGTTAATTTAAAATAAGACAATGAGGTATTAAACCTTTTAAATGCATTTTTATTTATACTAATATAATTTTCTAATAGTCAAAACATAATAATGAAAAAGTGTTTACATAAACTGGTGGGAAAAAAACTTTAGCAGAGTAACAAGACTTCCAGTTTTGGCATAAAGCAAACATATGAGTTCTTCATGATTTTCAGCTGATGAAACTCGCCAGCCATCCCACTGCTGCTCCAGCACCAGCCACAGCAGTACCAGCAGTAGCTGACAGACCAGCTGCACCTGCAGCACCATGACACAAAGAAGCTGAGAAATACTTATACTTTGTGGCTATATAACTTCAGTCCTGCTGATATCACAGTGTACTGAATCATTATTATCATCATTATTCACAGTTATCGCTATCATTAATGATATAATTGATGATGTCATTGTTATATTTATTATCATAATGATACAATATAGTGTCATTATCTAATCTAAAATTGTGATATTTTCATGAAAATTGTCTTTTTGCATGTTGTTGCAAGTTAAAATCCGAATAAAACGTCTAATTATTTATTTACCTGCTGACTGCAAAACAGCCACCACACCTCCGGCTGTCACTTCTCCTCCATTAGAAGCTGCAGCAGACGACATCATGCCTGCAGCGTAGGAGCCTGCAGCTATTCCAGCTGAGGTGAAACCAGCAGCTCCCAGAAGAGCAGGAGCAGCGACTACGGCACCTACTGCAGGAAGAAGACATGGATCAGACATGGATCGGGCTTTGATTCAAATGAGTTAAAATTAAATAAAGTGCTTACCTGCTCCTGCAGCACTGCACACAGCTGTCACTACAACACAATATAAGAACACACATTAACATCTTTCCCCCCCCCCCTTTTTTTTTAAATCAAAGACGATTCATGCACAGCAACTCAAATGACTCACCAGGGTCCATGTCTTTATCTGCTCTGCGTCTGCTCTGAAACGGGCTGATTTTTATAGCAAGAAAGGTTTTCTTTCCTCGGAAACAAAACTTTATGTTCAGAGCTGAAAAACAGAGGGCGACAGAGAGCCACACAAACTGGAGAGTCATTTCTCTTTACTTTTTGTGTTTCTTATCTTTGCTTATATTGGTAAATGCCGTGGTGTTAGTAGGATTTATGAAGTGGTCACATATAAAATAAAGAAACCAGTGTCTTTGTGGCTTTAGCTTCTGAAAGAAATGTTCTTTATAGCATAAAATAAAATAAATAATTTTTGATTTTGTTCATGAGAAATTTGCATCACATTAAACGCCAGTGTGTCATTCACAACAGTTTAAATGTCGGAAATTAGTTTTTGGCAGACCATCAATTTATAACCAGATGGTAATATGTCACTTTGTTAGCAGTGCATAATAATGCACTGATAAAACAAAATCCAAACAATTTGTGCTTACAAGTAGAATTTGTATCATGTGCGACACTCGAGTGTGTCCGACTTTGTGTTTTCACTTCAAGCTTTGGTGATGGCTTTATTTCTATAGCAAGTATAACAAGTATGTCAGCCCTGGGACTCAGTTACTCAGCAACTGTTGTTGTGATTTAGCGCTATATAAATAAAATTAAAATGAACTGAATCATTATTCACAGTTATTGTTATCATTAATTAGATCATTGATTATGTCATTGTTATATGTACTATTATAATGATAGAGCATAGTGTCATTATCTAATCTAAGATTATGATATTTTCATGAACTTTTTCTTTGTTACAAGTTAAAATCCTAATGAGTATAAAGTATTAATTTACCTGCTGACTGCAAAACAGCCACCACACGTCCAGCTGCCACTGCTCCTCTGTCCTGCGTCTGCTCTGAAATGGGCTGATTTTTATAGCAAGCAAGGTTTCCTTTTCTCAGTAACAAAACCTTATGTTCAGAGCTGAACAACCGAGGGCGACAGAGAGCAACACAAACTGTATCTGTATTTTTGTGTTTCGTTTATGAAGGGGTTACGTGTATAAATAAAGAAACCAGTATCATTGTGGCTGTAGCTTCTGACAGGAAAGTTCTATATAGCATAAAATAAAATAAAATAAAACAAAAAATGCGTTGATTTCAATCATGAGAGATTTGCATGATTAAATGCAACGACGTCATTACCCATAGTTTAAATGAGTTTTAATCAGTTTTTTAGCAGACCATCTATTTATAACCAGATGGCAAAATATCACTTTCTTATCAGTATAATAATGCAGTGAGAAAATAAATCCAAATAATTTATGCTTACAAGTAGAATTTGTATCATGTGCGACACTCAGTGTGTCTGACTTCACTTCAAGCTTTGGTGATCGCTTTATTTCTGCCAGTTATAGAAACCAAATATGTCAGCTTTGGTACTCAATTATATAAACATAATGATACATGTCTTAGTATTTTCAGATAACATAAATAGAATAATAAAATATAAACAAAATAATAAAAATAAAGAGGAGGGAGGGAAGGGGGGAAGGAGAAAAAGAGGGGGGGAAAGGAGGAAAAGGAAAAGGAAAAAAGGACGGGAAGGAAAAAGGAGGGAGGGAAATGGACACGTGAGACAGGGGGTGGACGGCAACACCAAGCCCGGAGGGGGAGTACATCAAACTGAGGGTGTACAGCAGGGCTGCACGGTGCAAGACCTAGAGTGCCAGGAAACACGCGACAAAAGATGCCAAACCCACAAATCAAGGACCAGAACACTGACAAGCGCTGGTGGGCAAAACCCAGCAAGGGACGCAGCCCGCGCCGCAAGAGAGGAACCGGGCGACGGTAGAAGAATTAGGGAAGGGGGGGCGAGCGAGGGGTAAAACGGATGAGGAGAGTAGAGTGAGCACGAAGCGGCCCTTGGGGGCCCCAAACGGATCCCGCCACAAGCACGAAGGGGGCTCCCCGATGCAACCAGGGCCAAGGACGGCGCAGAGAGATACTTGACTAAGGGATGAGGGGGGGTGAGGCACCCTGGGAGTTGGACAGGAGCAGTTGGGGGGCTCGTGGGCCCGAGGACTCACACCTTTGGGAGGTCGCAACCACAGCAACTAGAGGCTGGAATTGGCACGTGTTGGGATTGCACATAGAATTTGTGCGAGACAACAGAAAGCATCCATATCAGTGCTGGTGATGAGATGAAACTTTAGCAACTCGACAGTATATTGGGGCAAAATGGAGGGTTGTAATAAAGGAGCACACAAAGGTGACAGCCATTTGTGTAACTTCATTCTACACATGAACGACTAGCCATATAAGATAATGTTCATACAGTGGAGGCTTTCCAAGAGGAAACATTGTAAGGCCAGTGATGTGTGCACGGCAAACCTGCAAGGTTTCCAGTCACGTTACACATAGTTGAGATCACCCAACCCACTGCTCTAATACAAGAAGGAATTTCCTCTTAAGCAAACAGAACATACAACAAAGGAAAAAACAGGTCACTCAAACTAACCTGCCTTAATAATTAAATTTACAGAACTTGTTTTGAAGTAAGAAAGAAGATGCCCTCAAGGCAAATTCTCACGAGGGCCTAAGAGTACATCTTTCACCATCTTACAATACTGTGATTGCAGCCATTCCCCAACTCTCTGTGAATGGTATTCATGGCCAATGATCAGTGGGCTTTGATCAGTGGTTGTTGATCAATGGTCATGAGAATTTGCATAATCATGATGAAGGAACTGACCTCCCAGCCCATTGTCCCTTCAGTGGTGCTAGTTTCAGTCATTATGCAAATGTACTGTTTATAAGATTGGGGAAACCTGCAGTCAGCTGAGACTGAAGAAGTTACTTGGATGAATGATGAAACGTTTCTCCCACAAAACGCTACGTCCAGATGAACAGAATCGACTTTTGGGGATTTACTTACCTGGATGATTGAGCATGCATCAAGAGGTTTTAAACCACTTTGGCAAGGACTGCCTAAAGCTTGTACGTCAGTATGAGCAAACAGCACGCAAGATGGCGGATTACAGGAACCACCTGAGCAGAAGCGTTCAGTGGTCACAGAAGCGTTGGAGGTAGTTTGTAAGAGATTACAGGATGACCCCAACCTCAGCAACAGGACCACTCTCAGCATCGACCAAGTGTGTTTGCTTTTGGAACTGTCATGGTCTCTGTGCCTGCCTTCAGTAGCACAAACCCTGCAATTTCTGCAGTCTGCCTTTGATGTCGTTCAGTCCCATTTAACTCAACTTAAGTTGGTGTTAAATCCAGAGAAATCCAAGTTCATGTTATTCTCAAATGGCAAAGAGTTGTTAGCTATGTCTCCTAAGATTAAAACAATTCAAGGAACTGAAATTGAAATGGTTACATCTTACAAGTATCTAGGGATCATTATAGATCAGAATTTGTCATTTAAGACTCACATTCAAAGGCTTGTGTCGAAGCTAGAACTAAAACTAGGTTACTTTTTTAGAAACCAATCCTGTTTCTCTCTCCAAGTGAGAAAACATTTGATTCGTGCAACCTTTTTACCTTTATTGGATTATGGTGACCTGCTTTTTATGAATGCACCTGCCCACTACCTAAAGAGGTTGGATACATCCACATTACTTACACTCTCATAACACACCCATATATATAGGGCCTTGAGGGTGGGCACGTTAACGGCGTCCAGTGGACTGTCTGTGTACTCAAACCTACCTCTGGCACCGGTGCCCACCTCTCAATTTTAAATCCATGTAGACATTGAGGGTTCTCGGGAGGGGCCGTGCTAACACCTGCTGCTCTCTGGCAGCAGCACCATGCTCTCCCTTGTTTTAAATGCACTTTAGAGCAACACGCAGCAACACTACACATGAGCAGGAGGAGGGAGGTATGGGGTCTTCACACACCCCCGTTCTCTACTAGCCATCGGGGCGGGGGAGCTGGGAGGAGATGTTGGCTGTCCGATTGGCCTCCCTGCTGCTGCGGAGCCTGGGACGGTCTGCTTGCCTCCACCCCGGGGGGAAGGGTAACATCTCTTGGGTCTGGGTTCTGGACCCGGGGTATAGAGTATGTTTGGGGAGTGTGATTGTGTGTACATGTCCATTTATGTCAATCCTTACGTTGGGTGAGTGCTGAGTGTTTGTATATGTGTGCATGAGGGTGGGAATGCATGTTTGTGTCTGTGTGTGCCTGTTTGTCTGTGTCTATATGTCAGGTCGGGTCTTAGACTCCACCTCTCTGGGAACTCCCAGGCCCTCCAAGGCCTCTCCCCCCTCACCACACTCCCTGCCAGTGATTGATGCCCTCAGGGGTCGGTGCATTGGTGGTTCTTGGTGTCCGGGGCTGGGCGCTCAGGTATGTACCAGCTCAATCCCGGTGGCTACCTGGCGGGGCCTGGCGCCTGTTGCTCGGTCAGGCCTCCTCCGGGGTGCGGGGGGCCCTCGGCCTCCGGCCTCTGGGCCTGCGGCTCGGTTCACTCTGGCACAGCTGGCTGCCGGCAGAGCCGGCAGGCACGCCGGTGCAGCCCCCTCTAGCTTCTGCTCGGTGGCTACTGGGTGACGCCTCGTCTGGGGATCCTCAGCCCTTCCCATGAGGGTGGCACGGATGCCCCTCCGGTGGTCCTCCTTGGGCTCTCGCACTCTGGGGCCTCTGGATGTCTGGGGCCTGGATCTCCTCCATGCCTGCTTCATGCCCTGGGGGACGGGGCTATGGCTCTCTACATCCTCTTGCAGACCATTACATGGGGAAACCATTTGAATACAAGCGCGCTGATCCACACAGGTGTGCACACGGGTGTTCACTGCTCGTAGACTTAAATTACACCTTTCTTGGCTGCTACTTCAAAGCACATTGTGCGCTGTCTGTCCTGCGTGCTGCACAACAACATTGAATATTTAGTATTTACTGCTGTTTACACTTAGCTAGATTAATGCGATGGTGTTGTGTTTAGTATGTTGCTTTGGGTTTTTTTTGCTTGTTTTCTATTCTTTCTCTCTCAACAGGTGATCCAGGAGATTTTATTTTATTTTATTTTTTTTTTTTCCCCCCTTTCTCACTGTCCCTCTCCCCTTCTGTTTTTCTTTTCCTTCCTCTTTATTTCTCCCTTTCCTATCCCTCACTCATGTCTGTCCCGTCTGTAACAACTGAAAATAAAATAAAATAAATAATAAAAACAAAGGTCAATCAAGTGGACCAATACGGCAATGCCACGATGATCCATTTGGCAAAATAAGTCCATTGGGTATCCTTGTTGGTCCTCAGACAACAATTCTGACGGCTAAAGAACCAGGCGTGATACTATTGCAACTGTTTCCAATTGGCAGCAGTAAATATGTCATTATTACTATTTGTCTTCTGATTATCATAATTCCTGGTCTCAGATGAGAGCAGCCACAAATCCTCCAACAGCCCCTCACACAGTACCCACGGCTGCGGTGGCGGCCCCAGACAGACCTGCCATACCTGCAAGAGAGAAACAGGCTTCAGAACACCAGACAGCTGATCGAGCAGTTAGATGAAGTAACTGAGCTGCAGAGGAGAGAGGGAGGCTTTATCCTACGACGGAGTATTAGAGCCACAAGGAAAAAAGTTGTTGATATGGACATTACTGTTTGAACACAAACTGCCACATGCGCTAATCCGCTAAAGAAAATTCCTTATTTCGATGAGTTAGTGAAACAAATTGATCAGCCGTCTTGTGATACAACATTCATCCTCTTTTTGCACGAGGGTGAACCATCGATAACCTCGCATCTGTCCATACCAGCCGCAGCTTTTTGTACAACCTAACACTTATCACCACACTGTGTTTATGAGCTTAAAGAAAAACATTTCTTTCTTCTTACAAACCGATTCTGAAGCACAATTTCACAAACTCTGATGACATACAGTAGCAACCGTGGGAGCTTTCTTCAGACACTTGTAATCTCCACATTTCCACTTATTCTCAAAATGATGATAAATTTTCTTTACGTGGACCTAATAGTCCGTCGTATATCCTCACTGCAGCACAGTCACATGTTATTGTTTTCTGGGATCTTTCAGGTTTAAATAAGGTTTTTGAGTAATCGCTGGTAAAATATATATATATTTTTTTTACCTACTGACTGCAAAACAGCCACTGCACTTCCTGCTGCCACTCCTCCTCCATTGGCTATAGCAGCTGCAGACATCATGCTTGCAGCGTAGGAGCCTGCAGCTATACCAACTGAGGTGAAACCAGCAGCTCCCAGAAGAGCAGGAGCAGCGACTACGGCACCTACTGCAGGAAGAAGACATGGATCAGACATGGGACAGGCAAAAAAAAAAAAAGAGGTTGGATACTGTGTACCATTGTGTTTTACGTTTTATTACTGGCTATGGAAATCGTGTACATCATTGTTCTTTGCATGCTGCTGCTGAATGTCCATCTTTGCATATTCGCAGACTCCCATTGGTTGATCTTTATCTATAAATCTCTCCTTGGGCTGGTTCCATCTTATTTATGTGTTTATATGTGTAAAAACCACAACCAATACAGCCTTCGTTCGCACAATATCATACAATTGATTGTCCCAAAAATCAGAACAGAATTGGGGAAAAAGGCTTTTAAATACGCTGCCCCTGCTTCCTGGAATAATCTGCAGAAGGAACTGAAATTATCAGAATTGGTTACCTTGGGAGAGTTTAAGTCTGTCTTAAAGGAACGAGAGAACAGCTCTTTTACTCAGTGTGATTGTTTTTAATGTACTCTTAATTTGATCTGTTATTGTATATTTTACACATGTTGGTATGGGATATTGTATTTGTTTTAAATGTTATGTACCTATGTGGTATGTGACTTTTGTTGCCATGATGCCAGATCTCTCTTGGAAATGAGATTTTTAATCTCAATGAGATTTTTTACCTGGATAAATAAAGGACTAATAGAAAAAAAAATACATACTAACCCCAAGTTGCTCTCGGATGCATGTGTGTGTATGTTACATAAAACCACTTGCAGTTTCTCTGTAGCAAAGACTTCAACCTTTAAGTGTTATGATGTTTTCAGTGTGATAGTCATGATTGTTGATTGGCTTCTTCTCCACATTTTTATAACAGCACTACTTTCTACACTGCAGTAACTTTTAAATAATGCTCACAAGGATATTGAACCAAAATATGTTCCAACACACAACTTTTACACCCTTTTGTTTATAAGTCTGTAGATGAGGATGTTAGAGCTCCATGAGGCAGAGCTACAGCCTATAAACCATCATTTATATTAAGGTTGACATTTGTTTTAAGCTTAAACTCAGTTGATTCACATTAATGTCATGAGGAATTTTGAGTTTTGCTACAATGAGAAAATACATTTACACAACTTGTTTTGAAAGGAGAAAGAGAAAGACAAAGTCCTGTTCCTTCAATCATCACATACCTGAATGTAAACTATGCCGGTATGTCATGGGTATGTTTGCAGTATGGGCGAGGTTTAATGCTGCCGTCATTGCAGTGGTGTGACAATCTTTGAACAACTACAAGAACCATTTCTTATGAACTGAACCTTTTGTACAACGAAAATAAATACACAACAACCAAAGTGCTTGTTTAAATCAGGTCACCTAAGACATTTCTTGTAAGGCAATAAAGACGTTTCTGTTCTGGTCTCCATGAACTGTTCCAGTTGTGACATTAAAAATCCAGCAATTTCAAAAATGTGCTTGGATGCATGTTGGTGTCTGTCTCTACCTGCAGACAGGAGGAAGAACTTTTTTGGCCTCTAATTAATTAAAATGTGTAATTTATTCTCTCTGAGGAAGGTCAGAGGTTTAAAGAAGTGCAGTATATCTGCCGTCCTTACAGATCTGCCAGTGATCTTTTTTGCTCCCACACATAATACAGAAACATTTTCAGTGACCCAAATAATGTTTATATACGCTCCCTGTGATAAGCTTGTTCTTGTTTGTTTTCACTTTAAGTAAGTGATTTAACATAAGGATTAAAACAGAAAGAAAAACCCTTGAAATAACCCGTGTGTAAAATCCATAATAAAGATGGCATAAAACAAATAAATATGTCAAACCCCTGAGATCCAACCTCACAATCACTTGTTCCATGATGACTAAAGAAAGTTTATTTACATCACAGACCCAGTGACGCCCATTCTAAGAGTTTCATTTTCTGGGAAAACAGCTGATCCTCACACTCCTATATAAGTCCAGTTGTCCAACACAGTCCAGGCTTAGGCTCCTGATCCTGAGTGCAACAATGGGTCTGTGTGAGTACAGCTGCCTTTTTCAAATCATCTCTACATCATATAAGTTCATGATTGTAGCGTCACAGAAAATGTCTAAATATTTCAGGCTGAGGTTTGGTAAGATGTTTTTTTCCTTTCTTTCTTATGTTTCAGTGGCAGGCTTAGCGATCGCAGTCGGAGCAGGTAACAAACCTCTTTGTTTATTGATGTATTTTTACATCTAACACTCATAGGTGAAGTCACACATATCATACATGTATTCATTTTAAAACATCCTGATGATCAGTAACCAGGTGTTTCTTCCTGTTGTCAGGTGGAGCAGTGGTCTCTGCTCCTATTGTCCTGGGGGCTGTAGGTTTCACCTCAGTTGGTATAGCTGCAGGCTCCTACGCTGCAAGCATGATGTCTGCAGCTGCTATAGCCAATGGAGGAGGAGTGGCAGCAGGAAGTGCAGTGGCTGTTTTGCAGTCAGTAGGTAAAAAAATATATATATATATTTTACCAGCGATTACTCAAAAACCTTTATTATAAACCTGAAAGATCCCAGAAACAATAACATGTGACTGTGCTGCAGTGAGGATAATACGACGGACTATTAGGTCCACGTAAAGAAAAATATTATCAATCATTTTGAGAATAAAGTGGAAATGTGGAGATTACAAGTGTCTGAAGAAAAGCTCCCACGGTTGCTACTGTATGTCATCAGAGTTTGTGAAATTGTGCTTCAGAATCGGTTTTAGTAAGAAAGAAAGAAATGATTTTTTCTTTAAGCTCATAAACACAGTGTGGTGATAAGTGTTAGGCTGTACAAAAAGCTACGGCTGGTAATGGACAGATGCGAGGTTATCGATGGTTACACCCTCGTGCAATAAAGAGGATGAATGTTGTATCACAAGACGGCTGATCAATTTGTTTCACTAACTCATCGAAATAAGGAATTTTCTTTAGCGGATATAGCCCATGTGGCAGTTTGTGTTCAAACAGTAATGTCCATATCAACAACTTTTTTCCTGTGGCTCTAATACTCCGTCGTAGGATAAAGCCTCCCTCTCTCCTCTGCAGCTCAGTTACTTCATCTAACTGCTCGATCAGCTGTCTGGTGTTCTGAAGCCTGTTTTCTCTCTGCAGGTATGGCAGGTCTGTCTGGGGCCGCCACCGCAGCCGTGGGTACTGTTGGAGGGGCTGTTGGAGGATTGGTGGCTGCTCTCATCTGAGACCAGGAAATTATGATAATCAGAAAGAAAAAAAATAGTAATAAATGACATATTTACTGCTGCCAATTGGAAACAGTTGCAATAGTATCAGCGCCATGCTTCAGTAAAGCTTGGCTGAAATCTGAGTGCTTGTAATGCTGTGGTGTTTTATTACAAAACACATGAACACGGTCAAATTGTGCAACTTTAAATAAAGCCCTAATAATGAAAAGCATTTTAAAGTTGTGTTCTGGTTATTTTTATTATTTTGTTTATATTTTATTATTCTATTTATGTTATCTGAAAATACTAAGACATGTATCATTATGTTTATATAATTGAGTACCAAAGCTGACATATTTGGTTTCTATAACTGGCAGAAATAAAGCGATCACCAAAGCTTGAAGTGAAGTCAGACACACTGAGTGTCGCACATGATACAAATTCTACTTGTAAGCACAAATTGTTTGGATTTTGTTTTATCAGTGCATTATTATGCACTGCTAACAAAGTGACATATTACCATCTGGTTATAAATTGATGGTCTGCCAAAGACTAATTTCCGACATTTAAACTGTTGTGAATGACACACTGGTGTTTAATCTGATGCAAATTTCTCATGAACGAAATCAAAAATTATTTATTTTATTTTATGCTATAAAGAACATTTCTTTCAGAAGCTACAGCCACAAAGACACTGGTTTCTTTATTTTATATATGTTGCCACTTCATAAATCCTACTAACACCACGGCATTTACCAATATAAGCAAAGATAAGAAACACAAAAAGTAAAGAGAAATGACTCTCCAGTTTGTGTTGCTCTCTGTCGCCCTCTGTTTTTCAGCTCTGAACATAAAGTTTTGTTTCCGAGGAAATGAAACCTTTCTTGCTATAAAAATCAACCCGTTTCAGAGCAGACGCAGGGCAGATAAAGACATGGACCCCGGTGAGTCATTTGAGTTGCTGTGCATGAATCGTCTTTGATATAAAAAAAAAAAAAAAAGAAAAAAAAGATGTTAATGTGTGTTCTTATGTTGTGTTGTAGTGACAGCTGTGTGCAGTGCTGCAGGAGCAGGTAAGCACTTTATTTAATTTTAACTCATTTGAATCAAAGCCCGATCCATGTCTGATCCATGTCTTCTTCCTGCAGTAGGTGCCGTAGTCGCTGCTCCTGCTCTTCTGGGAGCTGCTGGTTTCACCTCAGCAGGAATAGCTGCAGGCTCCTACGCTGCAGGCATGATGTCGTCTGCTGCAGTTGCTAACGGAGGAGGAGTGGCAGCTGGAAGTGTGGTGGCTGTTTTGCAGTCAGCAGGTAAATAAATAATTAGACGTTTTATTCGGATTTTAACTTGCAACAACATGCAAAAAGACAATTTTCATGAAAATATCACAATGACATCATCACTGAAATCATTAATGATAACGATAACTGTGAATAATGATGATAATAATGATTCAGTACACTGTGATATCAGCAGGACTGAAGTTATATTTACTTATTAGGCACAAAGTATAAGTATTTCTCAGCTTCTTTGTGTAATGGTGCTGCAGGTGCAGCTGGTCTGTCAGCTACTGCTGGTGCTGCTGTGGCTGGTGCTGGAGCAGCAGTGGGATGGCTGGCGAGTTTCATCAGCTGAAAATCATGAAGAACTCATATGTTTGCTTTACCCATCTTTTTATGCCTAAAGACGAATAAAAATACTTAAGAAAAAAATCCTGATTGAAGTTGTCATAATTCATGCATGAAAGGCTTAAGTATTACATTAATAAAAAGATTTAAACTCCAGGTGATCTCAGCAATAATATTGTTTTTTAGCCGTTTGTAATACTAACTGTACTGTTAAACTTATATATAACAAGGACAACACAAGTTCTTACAGATGGACGACTGATAAGGCAGGTTTAAGAGTGCAGTCAGAAATGAACATAACTGCCATGTGTTTTGTGTTTAGTTTATCTCTCTTTTAGTTTACAGTTAAAAGGAAGCCATTTTATCCAAAAAATCCAAATCCAATTTAAAAACAGAAGGTTTCCCCCAAAGTGCTGTACAGAAACAAAAGAGTAAAACACAAGATAAAACCACTGACACTCACATTGAAGCTTAATAATATACATAATGAACATATCAACTCACACCAGTCTAGATGCTATCGAAAAAAGGTGTGTTTTCAAAAGCGACTTAAAAACAGGAAACGAGGATGCCTGTCTAATATTTAAAGGCAGCGTATTCCAAAGTTTGGGGGCCATAATTGAAAAGGCTCGTTCTCCTCTACGTTTTAGCCTAGATTTTGGGACAACCAACAGCTGCTGGTCAGCTTTTAATGTCACCTCACAGATTATCATCATCATGATTACAGCAACTGTTAGCGTGTTTATTTATTCACCTTGAGAACTCAAAGCCAAAACATTTCTTCTTTTGATAAATGTATTTGTAAGGCATTGAATGATTAAAGATGAGCATGTACATGAGTCCTGTCAGGCTCATGTGCTGAACTGAACCAGAAACACACATGCAGAATCAACAATGACAATAAACTGAGAGAAACAGAGGGTTTAAATTAAACTGGGTAATGGTGATAAGAACAAGGTGATACACACAGCTGAACTAAATCTAAGTAATAACACAGGAAGTGGAACAAAAGATAACACACACAGGTCGGAGCTAACATAATAAAACAGGAAACAGTGACAAAGTCCAAAACTGAAAAACACTGGGACAATGACCCAGGAACACTGACAGATCTCTTTTGTTCAGAAAACCACAGGCAGTTAACTGCAGCCAATCTTCCCAAGAGAGAGTAACCTGGCTCAGCAGTATACAAAGTTTTATATGTGAATGTGCGTCTGTGTAACTGGTTAAAACTGATGGGGAGAAATTATAGTTTGCACTAAACTATCCCTTCATTGGTGCCCCAAACTAGTCCCAGCCTCTCAGCACTAGAGATTTTTCCCTATTTTCTAACCTTTACCAAATAACGTGTTGTCTTACTGACCATGAGAGCAACTCTGGCTGAGTTACAGGATACTGTTTTTGTCTCACGCAGTCCCGATGACCCACACACTACAGCATTTCAGTCAGGTTAAGCTCTGGACTTTAATTTGCATGTGTTTTTATTTTCACATTAAATTTGTAAAGACAACAGGAGCATGCAGTCATTGGACCAGATAAAACATCTTCATCCTCTACAATTATATTTTATTTCAAAATCATGAGTAAAAATCAGCAACAAAGGTTATCAAACATTTTTGTAATTCTCAAATCATGCTTTAATCTGAGTCTTTGACATTCACATATAAGAATACATTTTCATTCAGGATATTGAGATTTGTCACAGGAGGAAACATTTGTAGACCAGTATGCGTTATTCAATGTGTTAATCTTCATATTTCACAGTCATGATACACATAGTTGAGATCACCCAACCCACTGCTCTTCATGCAAGAAGGGATTTCCTCCTAAGCAAACAGAACATATAACAAAAGGTAAAACGGGTCATTCAAACTAACCTGCCCTGACAAATTCAATGTACAGAACTTGTTTTGAAGTAAGAAAGAAAAGGCCCTGATTCTTTATTTATCTGGTTCCTGAATGTAAAGGAGGACTATTCATGGGTGAGGCTTCATCACATTCCACTGCTGTTGTCACTGCAGTTGTGTGACGTCACAATTATGTCTGAACAACTACCAGAAGATACAAAGTGCTTCAAAAATAGAAATAGTACAAATTTAAATAGAACAAGTAGGATAAAAAAAACAATAAATAAATATGAGCATTAAAAAACATAACTACATGTCAAATATTCATAAAAGCTTTTTAATGTTAAAAAAGAGCATTAAGAAGCAACACCTAAGGCAATAAAGTTCCTGTCCTCCATGAACTGTTCTGTGACAAAAAGACCACTGTGGGGTCACCTGTCCGAATGACAAGTTTTGTGGTTTGTTTAGATGAATCTTTGCAAAGCTGCTGCCTTGTTCTTTTGAAAGATAACAGGCTTCTCATGGCAGCCCTTCCAGCCATTTTCTAATTGTATGAGCTTTAGGATAATAACAGAGAAGTCAGTGATGAAGCTCTTTGTTTTCATTTTGTTTTACTTGCAATTTCTCTAATCCTTGCATGGTCTGAGCTTCCAATAACATTGTGGGACTGTGCAGAAAACAAGCACCAAGCAGTATATCAGTGAAGAGCCGGGGTAAAAAACGAAAAGACTTTCTTTCTTACATATCTGCCTTAATTTGTATCTCCATCAATGATATTATTGTAAGTGATCTCAGTCCTCAAATTGTCAGTGTTGTCTTCGGGCCTTTAAATCCAGTCTCTATATTTCTTCCACGTTTCAGTTACAGTGGTAGAAAAAAAAATTTTGAACCCTAAACAATTTGTATGCTTCCCCACTTACAGAGAAAAGAACAGTCTCTCATTTTTATGGTAGTTTAATTTTAATGGAGAGGGACAGAAAACCCAGGAAAAAAACACATGACAAAAAAGGTGTAACTTGCCCATCACTGACTGAAACAGGTGTTTGAGCCCATTGAACACAGTCAGATTAATGGCTCTGTAAGAGTGATGCATTTATGGACCCGACGACCCCATTACCCCACACAAAGTCCTGCAAATGTCCAGGTGCCTTCTTTTGGCGCACCGGCCGGGGTCACTCGGGTCAGAACATGGGGTGCCACCATCATCCCACTTCTGACACCAATGTGGCGAGCTCAGACAAGAAGGAGACAGGAGGTGTCGTTTGGTCTTGCTTCCCGTGAGCTAGCCAGGGAGCACAGCCGTTTATTGACATCTGCAGAAGAACACTGCCGCTAGCTAACTGCTCAGCGCGGCAACCGCACAGCAACAACAACAACACACAGGGCGCCCTCTGACCCCGGAAGGACACACCGTCGCAGCGAGAGGGCGTCACCCATCACTATGGCAACATAAACAAAACATAACTGTACAAACAGAACCCCGAACAGCCCTGACCCGCTACAATATGCTGCTGAGAATATAGTCCCAGAAGAAGCGTATAGTATAGCTTTTATTTTGGAAAGAGCCATTTCTCTGTAATAAACTCTCTTTTCCAAAGATGAGTGATTCCTCAATCAGATACAGGTGTTACCGCGCCAGATCCGCGGCCCCGAACCGTAATAAGGAAACCTCTGGCAGTTACTTGAAGGTTCCGTAACTGACTCGTAGCCGGCAACAGCTTACTATACAGGTCAACTCCGCTAGCAAAAAGATCGAAGGAGGCGTAGGAAACTGCTTCACCGAACTTTATTTCTTCTCTAAGGCACGAACACCGCGTACAGTGAGCTGAAACAGTTTACTCACAGCGAGCATCGCCGACACAACTCTGGCTGTCGAGGGAGTTATTATATTCCTTTTATTTATTTTCTTTTCGTCTCTTCTGTAGCTAACCGTTACTTTTTCCCCTTCTCCGCTCTCTCTCTTCACACACACACACCAGGCAGTCCCGCTACACACATCCCGAATACATTTCCCATCAGGCTTCATCCTTAAAGGGCCATGCCTGTAACACAGGGCTTGCAAAATCGCTAGCCCGACGTCCCGGGGCTAGCGATTTTTCCAGTCGTACTACCAAAATCTATCTCTGCCCTGCCCGTCGGGCTATTGTAGGAAGGAAAAATATATGTCAATGCTTTTGCATTCTTTCGGAAATGTAGCTGGGTAATTATGTCATTGGCATCGGTGAGCCACTGTCAATATGTGACATATTGAAATCGCGCTTGAATTTGCGCTTGTTTTTTGCTTCCACTTTGCAAATGTTCAGGTGCCTTCTTTTGGCGCACGGGAAAAGTCACTCGGGTCAGAACATGGGGTGCCACCATCATCCCACTTCTGACACCAATGTGGCGAGCTCAGACAACGAGGAGACGGAGGTGTCGTTTGGTCTTGCTTCCCGTGAGCTAGCCAGGGAGCACAGCCGTTTATTGACATCTGCAGAAGAACACTGCCGCTAGCTAACTGCTCAGCGCAGCAACCGCACAGCAACAACAACAACAACACACAAGGCGCCCTCTGACCCCGGAAGGACACACCGTCGCAGCGAGAGGGCGTCACCCGTCACTATGGCAACATAAAGAAAACATAACTGTACAAACAGAACCCCGAACAGCCCTGACCCGCTACAATATGCTGCTGAGAATATAGCCCAGAAGAAGCGTATAGTATAGCTTTTATTTTGGAAAGAGCCATTTCTCTGTAATAAACTCTCTTTTCCAAAGATGAGTGATTCCTCAATCAGATACAGGGCTTACAAAATCGCTAGAGAGCGACAGCACTGATTGGTGAGTGATGATAATTTGCGCACCAATTCCTCTGACATCGTCTTATCAATCATTAGCTTACTATGCAAACATGACAAGTGAAATCTCCCGCAGCAAGCTTAAACATGTGAGAGGTTGATCGCGCAGAGAATCGCTGACCGTTATGTGAGTGCGTGTGTAAAAGCAGCAGGATTTATATTTTAGTTCTGCTGAGCCAAATAAGACAGGTCAGGGTGAAGAAGTGACAGCCAAAGAAAAGCTTACCACAAAACGGAAAAGTTATGACAAATCAGACTATAAGGCAAAAAGAAAGTGCAGCTTTATGGTTTCATGGACAAAAGAATATGACGAGCTATATAACCGGGGCTGCACATAAGTGGTCCGCAGGTGCGCATTCCCTGTCAAAAAAAAAAAAAAAAAAAAACGCGCACAAGATATGAAGTTGCAACGCGTGTTTGCATACATAAGATTTTCTGGAGGAGGACAGACATTTGTTTAAAACTCTTAAAGATGTCAAAGAAGCTCCTTTAAGCAATTACTTTGGTGTTCCTCTACCTCCAAAGAAATGTCAGAAGGAGTCCGAACCACAAAAGAAGCGCGTATTCTCGGAAAAGTGGTTGCAGGAGGTGAGCTGGCTTCAAACAAATGATGAACACACAGAGATGTGGTGCGGAATGTGCCGTGAAAATCCCACTCTAGTGGACAAAAACAGTGCTTTTTATATGGACGCAAACGCGCGTTGCAACTTCTTATCTGGTGCGCGTCTTTTATTTTGACAGCGAATGCCCACATGCGGACCACTTATGTGCACCCGTGTAAATAACATAATGTTCTGCCGGGTGTGTTGTTGGTTTTCTCTCGATTTCTGAGTTGACAAGCGCCTTTGTTACTGGGACCAGTCATTTTAAGAAAGGCCCCCATTAGAACCCATGAGATCGGGTTCAAATGGCCTCGATCTTGGTTCCACTTGTCTCTTACCCGTGACTTCAGTGGAAATTTCAAATTCAGGATCTGACACAGACTGATTCATGTCCTACACAGTTCTTACAAGTTCATAGAAATTTCTGTTCAATTAGAACCAAGTATTTGAGTTGATGATTGTAATTTTTATACAATGTTGTAATTTGTTTTTCAACAATTTTTTGATTAATGTTTTGTTTCCTTTACAATATTATACTTTAATGTATAATATTGTAAAGGAAACAAAACAGGAAACAAAACATCAATCAAAAAATTGCTCTCTTTTTTATTCGGGCTACTTACATTTATTTTGGGCTACCAAAAACTGAAGAGTCCCTGCCCGAAGGGCTACCAGGGATTTTGAAATTTTGAGAGCCCTGAGATATATTTATTTTTTTAATTACTTTTGTTTCAGCAACATTAAATTTAAAAACTGTACTTTTGAGTTAAAATATATATTTATAATTTTAATAAATGACAAATTAAAAAGGCATGAACATTTTTTTTGTATCGAAAAAATATCGAACCGTGACACCAAAGTATCGAACCGAACCGAACCGTGAATTTTGTGTATCGTTGCACCCCTAATATATATATATATATATATATATATATATATATATATATATATTAATATTAGTGTGAGAGAGAGAGAGAGAGCACGAGAGAGAGAGAGACTCACATATTTCTTCCAAGTCCATGTTGATGGTTTTAAAGATAACACACGCAAGAGCTCAACTGCAGATATGGAAACTTGATGCATGTCTTTTACTTTTTATTTCTCAAATTAGAACAGAGGAGGAGCAGCATAGGGATGTAGTTTTAAAAATATAACACTAACATATTCATTTGAAAACAAAACATATTTCTTTGCAATGATCCAAATAAAGTCATTGCATGTAACAAAAGGCTCTGCACATAACATGTTTTGTAATAATAACTTACAAAAGCCCTATGACTGTGTCATAGAAATGCTCTCTGAAACTCCACTACCTTTCAGCCGTCTTTACAGCCTGTCATGGCCTGAGAGAAAGGATATCAGAATCAGAATCAGAATCAGAAAGGGGTTTATTGCCAAATGTTGAGCAGGTTAACAACATTAGGAAATTGCTGCGGTGCTTCAGTGCAAACATAGTGTCATAAAGATATAAAAATAAGAATAAGAATTAAAAGTGCTACGTAGAAAGATATGTGCATGAGATATACATGAGATATATACATGAGAATAAGAATAAGAATTAAGAGTGCTACGTAGAAAGATATATACATTAGTGCAGGTGGTGATCAGTGCCAAACATGGAATGATGCAGTGACACAGCGTAGGGTCATGTGATAGTGGCGGGGACAGTCATATGGTTATTGTTCATGTGTCCAACAGCAGAGGGGAAGAAACTGTTCTTATGGCGAGAGGTTCTGGTGCGAATGGACCGGAGCCTCCTGCCTGAGGGGAGCAGGTCAAACAGACTGTGTCCAGGGTGAGAAGGGTCAGCTGAGATCCGAGCTGCACGCCGCAATGTCCTGGAGGTGTACAGGTCCTGCAGGGATGGGAGTCTGCAGCCAATCACCTTCTCAGCAGAGCGCACAACACGATGCAGTCTCTGTTTGTCCCTGATAGTGGCTCCAGCGTACCACACGGTGATGGAGGAGGTGAGGATGGACTCGATGATAGCAGTGTAGAACTGCATCATCGTCCGTGTTGGCAGGTTGAATTTCTTCAGCTGCCTCAGGAAGTACATCCTCTGCTGGGCTTTCTTGATGTGGAAAGATATATTCAAGAGTCTTTCGCAGCAGGCACCATCCATCCTTCCTCTTCCCTGGTAGGCGCAGGGTTCTTCTTTGTGGCCAAAAAAAGATAAGACGCTGTGTCCCTGTATTGATTACAGAGGTTTAAATGAAATCACAGTGAAAAACAAATACCCCTCACCTCCATCAGCTTCACTTCTGAAGATGAGTGGATGACGGGGTGGGTGCAGTTTTCTCTGTGGTGGGGTTGGGTGGGCTGTCCCGGGCTCTGTGGGGCCGGGCGGCGCTGCTGTTCTGGGCCCCGGTCCGGATGGGCCTGGGCCCCCCTTTCCCTGGCGGGTCGCGGAGTATGGGGGTGCCTACTGGGGTCAGCAGGGGAGCTGGCCCCAGGAAGGGGTCACTTGCCCCTCCCTTCCTTCCCTCCCCATCTCCAGCTGCCTCCCTCTTCCCGCTCCACCACAATCACCCACACATGCAGGGCCTTGGGGTAAAGGCGTATCACCAGGGTGCAGGGGAGGCTACCCCCCCATCCCCTTCTGGCTGCCTCTGCCTCAATTTTATCCCACAACTTAGACATTCACATTACTCACACTCTCATTACACATACATATAGGATCTTGGGGGTGGGCACGATACACGGAATCCAAAAGACCATCAGGTTGTACACCTCACCCCTGGCGTCGTTGCCCACCTCTCAATTTTAAATACACGTAGACACTGAGGGGTATCAGGAGGGGCTATGCGCTTACCTGCTGCTCTCTGGCAGGTAGCTCCATGCCCTCCTGGGTTTTAAATGCACCTTAGAACACACATGCATCAACACTACAATGAGCGGGCGGAGGGAGGTTTGGAGTCTTCACACACCCCCGTTCTCTGCGACCTGCTGGAGCGGGGGGGCTAGGAGGAGGAGTTGGCCGTCCGACTGGGGTCTGGGGTGTGGGGTGTGGGGCCTCCCTCCTGCTGCGGAGTCGGGGCGGTCTGCTTCTCCCCACCGCAGGGAAAAGGGTAACACCACCTGGGTCTGGGTGCAGTTTCCCCCTCCAGGGGCCTAGACCCGGTTCGTAGAGTACGCTTGGGGAGTGTGATCGTGTGTACAGCGTCTCTTTACGTCTGTCTCCACGTTGGTTGAGTGTGGAGTAAGTGCATATGAGAGCATGAGGGTGGGAATGGATGTTTGTGTCTGTGTGTGCCTGTATGTCTGTGTCTATATGTCAGGTTGGGTATCAGACGCGACCTCTCTGGGGACATCTCAGGCCCTCCAAGGTATGGAGGCCTATCTCCACCCACCACTTCCCCTGCCAGTGGCGGACTCCCTCAGACATCGGTGCGTTGGTGGTTCTTTGTGTCCGGGGATGGGCGTCCAGGTACACACCAGCTCACTCCTTGGTGGCTGCCTGTCGGGGCCTGGAGCCTGGGGCTCGCTCGGGCCACTTCGGAGGTGGGGTGCCCTCGGCCTCTTGGCCTGGGGCTCGGTCACTCTGGCACAGCTGGCTGCCGGCGGAGCTCACGGGCGCGTCACTGCAACCCCCCCCCCCGGCTTCTGCTCCGCGGCTGCTGAGTGAGCCCTCATCTGGGACTCTCCTCAGCTCTTTCTGGGACAGTGGCGCGGCTGCCCCTCTGTTGGTCTTCCTTGGTCTCTTGTGCTCTGAGGGCCTCTGGATGTCTGGAGTTTTGATCTCCTCCATACCTGCTTCATGCCCTGGAGGACGGGGCTGTGGCCCCCCCACACCCTCTAGCAGATCATCACATGAAGGAACCTTTTAAAAACAAGCGCGTCCATGCTCACAGGTGTACACACGGGTGCTCACACACACAAACGACACCCTTTTTGGCTCCTACCTCAAAGCACACTGTGCGCTGTCGATCTTATGTGCTGCACAATAATGTTTAATATTTAGTATTTACTGTCATATTCCCATATATCATTGTGATGTTGTTTATTGTTTTGCTCTCGTTTTCTTCTACTTGTTTTCTTTTTTCTTTCTCAACAGGTGATCCAGGTGATTGATATATGTATTTTTTTGTCTGCTTTAGTTGGTTTTTGTTTTTTTGCCCTTTATCCCCATCCCTCTTCTCCACAGTTTTTTCCTCCTCTTCCTTTCTCCCGTTTCTTTTCCTCGTTCAAGTCTGTCCAATATCTAGCAAGTGAAAATAAAAAAATAAATAAAATAAACAATAAAAGGTGAATCAAATAGACCATTACGGCAAGGCTGGGATGGTCAATTTGGTAAAGTAAATCCGTTGGGCATCTTTCCTCGCCTTTAGACAATAATTCTGATGGCAAAAGAACCAAACGGGACAGGCAAAAAAAAAAAAAGACAAATAATCAAGAGATAAAAGATAAAACAGTCCAGTGTCCCATTTATGAATCAAATAAAAAAACACAGTCCCAAGGCCAGAGCCAGCTATGCCACACTGTCAGTTGCACTCCACGTGTTGACCTCAACAGGGTTAGCAGTTGTCCTCTCAGACCCACCACCCTGCAAGTATATAGCCAGTGGTCACTCCAGCCTCTGCTACGCTGCTGCATTTAGGCTGTGGCATATAATAGGCCCTGGCCTGCACAGAGAGACAAAATGACACATTCACTATAGAATTCATAGCGCAAACCCATCCATCCCAGACATATCTGATTTCATCACATTACATTGCATACCTGCACAGAGAGAAAACGACACAGCAGTGTTTGTAGTGTGGGCTATAAGTAGACCAGTGTATCAGTGCAATCAAGTACATCTGCCTCTAATTAGTCCAACCCCATTCCAGCCGGTTCTGGGTCAATGACCCAGCATTTTGAGGTTATTTTGTATTTTAGTTTCTTTTGCTGTTTTGGGGGAAACATTTAAGTTTTATCTTTTACTATTAGTATGATGTTTAGCCTTGTTCCTTATCTTATGTCCATGTCTCTCTCCGTGTTTTCATCTTCTGTTTCTGTTTCTATGTTCCCAAGTCTGGTTCTCCCCTGTTTTTCCCCCGTTCCCTGAGTCAAGTCTGTGTGTCTTAGTCTGCTTGTTTCCTGGATTATTTTGATAGTATTCCTTCCCGTGTTCATTGTGTTCTGTTTTACTTCCCCCATTTCATTTTGTTTATTCACCCGAGCTGTGTTCACCCCACCTCTTCCCTCGTCACCCTCTTGTGTATTTATGTTGTAAGTTGTCATTTATTCTGGGTCGGATCATCTGTTTGTATCCCACCATGTCTCAGGAATCTGTATCCAGATTTTCATGTTTTACGTTCCCTGTGTTCACGTTTTTAGTTTAGCTTTTCCAGTTTAGCTTGTCTTAGCTCCTTTTCAGTTCGCTTTTGCGTTTTTGTTCGTTAGTTTTGCCACCCATCATGGGAAATGGCTCGCCTTTTGTTAGGAATTCTGTTTTGCTTTCCTTTGTCTCCTCCCTAAAACAACACATGATCTGTTGATCTGACTCTACAAACTGGCACAACATCCCCACTGCTGTCCACTCTGCCGTCATTCACTGGGCTCGCACTGCCAGATTCACCTGCCAACCTGGAGTAAATTGGACCATCTCATTTATTAAGAGCCACTTTTGGTGGGGATGTCAGGGGTTATGTGCCTGCCTTTTCCACCATCGTTTGCACCAAGAATAGCACTCAGCAGCCCTCTGGCCCACTCCGAACCTTACGCCTCCCGCCCTGAAACAGCAAAGTAGAAACTGACTTTGTCCTGCCCCCGTCCAACACCACCTGCAGCGTAGTTTGTTTCCCAAATTATACCCGTCCATTCCAGCCCATTGTCCAAGACACATACCAGCCCCTGTGACACTTTCTGTGTGATGAAATCCCATTCTGCATTGCAGCTCAATCATGCAGTACATTTTTAGATTACTTTATTATATTAAAATATTTTTTTATGAACACATCTTCACAAAAATAACAGATGTGATAAAAGTATGTTTATTTTTCGTGTCTTTAAAATAAAAATATTTTTAAGTACTGATCTTCTCCAGGGTGGGACCTTTGTTAGGCTCTCCCACAAACACAGCTTCAATTAGGAATACATTATAATTGTTTGTTTTTAAGGATTTTCTTTTAGAATACATAAAGTTATAGATTTACAGACAGTGACTCTTTTGTGCAGTCTAAAATAATGTGACAGTTCGTTATTTATAACCAATCTGTCATTTCTATATTTTGGGCTCCTCAGTACACTAGTGCACAGCTTTGTAGGGAGAAAATCATTAGGGGCTAGCACACTGGTTACTCTGACTGTAGCCAAGACAAACACAACAACTTTGTTTGTACTTTGCTCTCAGATTTCGCCTGTCATTTCAGAGCAGCAGGTAAAATGGCAAAAGTTTGCCCTTAACTATCTGCTATACACAGATGCTGCCACGTATCTCTGTCGTAGGAAACTGAAGTGACTGCCAGCCTTCACAGGGAATAAATGAAATCCTCATTTATCCTCCGTAAACATCAACAACAGGCTTTTTTTTTTTTTTTAATCTTAGCTGAACTGTGGCACAGCAGTCAACTTTAGGTGAAAGACCCCTGAGTACACTTTAATTTGTTACGGAGAGCACAGTAAAGTGGTAAATGGACTGGTTCTTATATAGCGCCTTTCTACTCTATCTGAGCACTCAAAGCACTTTATACAACTAATTCATTCACCCAATCACACCAGCACTTTTTCTGAGCTGTTAGTGCCTATCTAACGTTCACACTTGGATGGATGCATTGGAGAGCAACATGGGGTTAGTATCTTACCCAAGGATATTTGGCATGTAAACTTGGGGGAAAGCCAGGAATCGAACCACCAACGTTCCGATCAGTATGACCTGCTCATCCACCTAAGCTACAGGCAGCCCAAATCCCACTAAAGGTCACTTTAGTGGGATTTTAAATCTTGTTTTTAAATATACTGTGTTTAATACGTATGATTATATTTAAAATAATATGTCATGATTTGGCTGTGTGGCAGGCAGGAGAGGACCCAAACGCAAACTCACGGAGACAAAACGTAAACTCAAAAACACAGCTTTAATGCTGGCAAAAGGTGAAACACAAAAACAGTACTAAACTGGGAAAGCTAAACATAAAGTATACCAGGAACCACGGGGAGAATCACACACAGCATGAGGGAGACTACGACACAGAACTGAGGGAGACGCAGACAGAAATACACAGAGGGTTAACGAGGAAAGTGGGAACACACGGGGAACACCGCTGACACAGATAACCATAACGAGACAGGGCGGGGTGAACATAACACTGACGGGAGACGGGCAGAGTCAAACAGGAAGTACAGAGGTTCAGACAGGAGGAGAGAGAACACGGGGAAAACACAGACATAACGGGCTGGGGGGGGGGGGAAACATGGACCAACCACAAAGGGAGACGAGGGCTCATAAATACACAGAGGGTACACAGGGGGGAGAGAGAGCACGGGGAGAACTTGGACATAACGGGCAGGGGAAACGTGGAATAAAACATAAGGAGAGACGAGGGCTCACAGATACACAGAGGGGCACACAGGGGGTAAAAGCCACGAAGGGAAAACACTTAGGGAACAACACAACAGGGCAACTCAGGAAACATGGCCTAAATAGGGAAAAAATACAAACATACAAGAAAACTAAGAATACTGGGCCAACATGGCCCAGGACCATGACAGTACCCCCCCCACAAGGGCTGGCTCCCGACAGCCAAAACCCGAGAACCAAGACAAAAACAGAAAACAACCCACCCAGGGCGGGAGGCGGGGGACCAGGACGGAGGGACCAGAACAGGAAACAAAAATGAACAACAGAAAACACAGGAGCACAAGACCATAGTACAAATAAAGTTCAGGGGGCCGACCCAGAGCCCACCGGCACAAAAGTTCACGGGTCGCACGGTCGGGGGGCCGACCAGGCGGGTGGCACAGGTGACAGAGCTGGTCCGGAGGCCGGCCGTGCCGAAGGCAGCGACGAAGGAGACGACGGGGCAGTTCAGGGGGCCGGCCGCGCGGAAGGCAACAACGTGGAAACAGTTCAGGGGGCCGGCCGCGCGGAAGGCAGCGGCGGCGGCGAAGGAGCAGTTCAGGAGGCCGGCCGCGCGGAAGGCAGCGGCGGCGGCGGCGAAGGAGCAGTTCAGGAGGCCGGCCGCGCGGAAGGCAGCGGCGGCGGCGGCGAAGGAGCAGTTCAGGAGGCCGGCCGCGCGGAAGGCAGCGGCGGCGGCGGCGAAGGAGCAGTTCAGGAGGCCGGCCGCGCGGAAGGCAGCGGCGGCGGCGGCGAAGGAGCAGTTCAGGGGGCCGGCCGCGCGGAAGGCAGCGGCGGCGGCGAAGGAGCAGTTCAGGGGGCCGGCCGCGCGGAAGGCAGCGGCGGCGGCGAAGGAGACGACGGAGCAGTTCAGGGGGCCGGCCGCGCGGAGGGCAGCGGCGGCTCTCCAGTGTTAGGCGTACTGGCCATGGCCCAGTGGGCACAGGACCAGACGAGGCAGGACCAGACGACGGCGAAGCACAGGCTGGAGCTGCAGCAGGCGAAGCACAGGCTGGAGCTGCAGCAGGCGAAGCACAGGCTGGAGCTGCAGCAGGCGAAGCACAGGCTGGAGCTGCAGCAGGCGAAGCACAGGCTGGAGCTGCAGCAGGCGAAGCACAGGCTGGAGCTGCAGCAGGCGAAGCACAGGCTGGAGCTGCAGCAGGCGAGGACGAAGTCTCGGACGAGGCTGGGCCAGACGAGGACGAGGCTGAAGCCGGAGTCGAGGCAGGACCAGGCGACGGTGAAGCAGAGGCAGGACCAGGCGACGGTGAAGCAGAGGCAGGACCAGGCGACGGTGAAGCAGAGGCTGGACCAGGCGTAGCAGAGGCTGGACCAGGCGTAGCAGAGGCACAGGCAGAGGCTGGACCAGGCGTAGCAGAGGCACAGGCAGAGGCTGGACCAGGCGTAGCAGAGGCACAGGCAGAGGCTGGACCAGGCGAGGACGAAGACTCGGATGAAGCCGGACCAGGCGAAGCACAGGCTGAAGCTGGACCAGGCGACGACGAGGCGGTCGCAGGTGGCGGCTGAACGGGCCCCTCGGACCCTCCAGCGGAGACGGGAGGCTGAACGGGGCCCTCGGACCCTCCAGCTGACGAGGCGTGAGGCTGAACGGGGCCCTCGGACCCTCCAGCTGACGAGGCGTGAGGCTGAACGGGGCCCTCGGACCCTCCAGCTGACGTGGCATGACCAGAAGGTGCAGAGACCACCGGCTGAACAGAAGGCTGAGTGGGTGACGGAACAGATGACTGAACTGAACAATGGGAAGCTGGCTGAGCTGCACAGTGGGCTAAGGGCTGAGCTAACGGAAGCACGGGAAAGTGTACTATGGACTGGGTGGCTAACAGCGCTAATGACTGAGCTAAAGACTGAAAGGCATGCAGTAGTGATGGCGGTGTGGATTGTAGACCGAATTCTCCTGAGCCCTTAGTAGAAACAGGGACGGGTGCAGGCACATGCCGGACACTAGCCACTCCCACCCGAGGAGTAGGTACGGGTGCGGAGACGGGCTGTATCCTGGCTGACCTCACCCTGGGGACCGGAACAGGCACCGGCAATGGCTGGGCAACTGCCCTTCCCACCCGAGGAACTGGTACGGGTGCAGAGGTACGCTGGGCCCGAGCTGCCCCGGGAGGAGAAACATGAGCAGGAAAAGGAGCAGGCTCAGAAAAAAACAGTCTCAGAAACAGCAGGCTCAGGGTCGACAAAAATAGATCTATCAAAAATGAACCCGCCGTCCACTTCATGTTTTGCAGTCTTAGTGTTAGCAGTCCTTGTTTTAATAGTTTTTGAAATCCTTGGGTTAACAGTTGTAGAGTGAGCTGACTTGGGGATGACTGAACCGGACCTGACAAAACCCGAACAGACGGAACCGGAACTGAGTGTGTTTGACCTGGTAGAGTGGTTCACAGTTTTCCCTTTCACAGCATTTACAGCCTTTGGCGAGTGCTTATTGTCTGTGATTTCTCCCTGTTCAAAGGGAGCAAAATGAAAAAACTTCTCCCAGTCTATGTCGTCGTCCATCAGGGACACATCGACAGGATCAGGAGTGTGTCTATTGTTCTTAATGTCCAGAGAAGCGGAAGAAGGATAATCAGTGTAACTCACCACCGGGAGTTGCTTAACATGGTCCATCTTATTGCGGCGTGTGCGCCGCTTCCTACGGGGAGGGGAAGCGGGCGGAGAGAATAGCTGAGCCTCCGGCGTGCAGAACGGCGACACGGAGGCTGGAGCGTGGGCAATTGAAGGGACGCGGAGAATTCCCACCTGAAGCGGCCGCGGCTTGGGTGCAAGTGAAGCGGCAGGTGGGGGCTTTCGGCAGCTCCGGGGACCACCGAGAGCCAGCCGAGTTCCTCGGAAAAATCCGCCCGTAGTCAGGAGCGCGCCACGGCCTCAAGCAGAGCTCCTCCTCTAGCTCAGCAAAGGCAGCATCCTGACGCTCACGCAGCTGAGAGCGGTTTGCTGGGTCCATGTAATGGTCGTAGTCTTCTGTCATGATTCGGCTGTGTGGCAGGCAGGAGAGGACCCAAACGCAAACTCACGGAGACAAAACGTAAACTCAAAAACACAGCTTTAATGCTGGCAAAAGGTGAAACACAAAAACAGTACTAAACTGGGAAAGCTAAACATAAAGTATACCAGGAACCACGGGGAGAATCACACACAGCATGAGGGAGACGCAGACAGAAATACACAGAGGGTTAACGAGGAAAGTGGGAACACACGGGGAACACAGCTGACACAGATAACCATAACGAGACAGGGCGGGGTGAACATAACACTGACGGGAGACGGGCAGAGTCAAACAGGAAGTACAGAGGTTCAGACAGGAGGAGAGAGAACACGGGGAAAACACAGACATAACGGGCTGGGGGGAAACATGGACCAACCACAAAGGGAGACGAGGGCTCATAAATACACAGAGGGCACACAGGGGGGAGAGAGAGCACGGGGAGAACTTGGACATAACGGGCAGGGGAAACGTGGAATAAAACATAAGGAGAGACGAGGGCTCACAGATACACAGAGGGGCACACAGGGGGTAAAAGCCACGAAGGGAAAACACTTAGGGAACAACACAACAGGGCAACTCAGGAAACATGGCCTAAATAGGGAAAAAATACAAACATACAAGAAAACTAAGAATACTGGGCCAACATGGCCCAGGACCATGACATAATAAGTCTGCAGATGAGGAAGTTAGAGCACCACAGCTTGCAGCACACACCACTGATTCATAATAATGCAAGAAGGATTTTCCCCTTAAGCAAACAGAACATACAACAAAGGAAGAAAACAGGTCATTCAAACTAACCTGCCCTGACAAATTAAATGTACACAACTTGTTTTGAAGTAAGAAAGAAAAGGTCCTAATCTTTTATTCATCTGATTCCTGAATGCAAAGGAGGACTCTTCATGGGTGAGGCTTCATCAGATTCCACTGCTGTTGTCACTGCAGTCGTGTGACATCACAATTATGTCTGAACAACTACCAGAAGTTACAAAGTGCTTGTAAAAATATACATAGCACAATGTAAACAGAACAAGTAGGATAAATAATAAATAAACAAGAGCAATAAAAAACATAACTACATGTCAAATATTCATTAAAGTTTTTTAATATGAAAAAAATGAAGTGACTTGTAAAGCAATAGTGAAGTTTCTGTTCTGACCTCCATGAACTGTTCCATGACAGAAAAAAACACTTTGGTCTCACCTGTCCAAATGATAGTGTTCCAGAAGTTTGTAGTTTGTTCCCATTAAACCTTACAAAGCTTTGTTTGTTTTTTAGAACAGAAATAAAACAAATCTGGAACACAAATGATGACATTTAGAGAAATATTACAGATAAAGTAAATAGCAGATTTTATTATTATTTTGACTTAGTAAAATGTTGAAAAAGTATTAATTTAACAAGCTCCTCCTGCTAGGCTTGACTGCAAAATGTAATTACTTATTTAATTATGTTTTACATAATTACTTATTTTCTTGAAGAAAAACATTAGAGATGACATTTCCTGTTACACCAGTTTAAAACTTTTTGATATGAAATTTTTCTTAACAAAGTTACAAAGTGCTTGAAAAAATAGAAATACTACAAATGTAAACAGAGTAGAATAAAAAATAATAAATAAACAAGAGCAATAAAAACCATAACTACATGTCAAACATTCATAAAAACCCTGTAAGAGTATTCAGAAGCGACTTGTGAGACAATAAAAAGTTTCTATTCTGACCTCAAGAGCTGTTCCATGGAGTGACAGAAAAGGAAAAAAAACACACTGAAATTGTTGTGCGGAAACATAGTACAGTGCTTATTAGCAGTATCATTATAAAACACTACACTTGATTATTAGTAAGTAGAAGTAAAATGACTGGTCTTTGGTTAAAAATGCAGCTACTGAAAAAATTTGCTTATGCATCTTTGTCTCCCCCTGCTGACAAGAGGAAGAATCTTTTTGGCCTGTAACCTCTAAGCATACTGCAGCGTTTTGTGTGTACTGCTGCCACATTACTCCTGAAGTGAAGAAGAGAGTTGCTTAAAATACTAGTTTTAAGATTTGCATCTAATTTCTTTCTCACTTCTCCTCCAGACTGCACCTGGCCTGCATCTGGTAAAAACATAGCAACAGCCAAACCAGTTGGGTTTTCGGACTCCTTTTATGGTAAAGTTCCTTGGAGGGAAGTTACCAAGTGTTATGAAAGAGCAGGAGTTTGGTATGAGTTTGAAGAATCTGTTGATTTTAAACATTTACAGTTGCGTGGGGATTTTCTAAATATATGTATATTAATGTTCCCATTGTTTAACTATTATATTATAATTAGAAATTTAAATGGCAGATTTAACACTACTATATCCTCCTGAGACCCAGGGGAAAAAAGTATTTTGATTTTGATTTTTTTCAGATAAATCAAGTGTTGGGATGGTAAAAAACACATTACAAAAACAAAATTATTTTTAACTAATTTTATTTAAATTTTACAACATGTGCACTACAGTGCACAAGGGGAGTTCATTGATCACGAATGTGAAACTAACAAAATTCAAGAGCTATTTAAGAAAATTAAATGCTCCACTGAATTTTTTGTAAGCAGGATATTAAAACTTATTTATATAACAATATCATAAAAATGTAGATCATGGGTCAACTTAGAAGTCACTGACACTTCATTAGCTGTAAGCCATTGGTTCAGGAACAAGTGATTGCACTGGGCTTTCTATTTCACAAAAGTCAATTCATTTATGATATCTGAGGAAGTACTGTGATTTTCCTTTGGAGACACAAAGGAACATTTGGCACTTCCCACATCTCACATATCTTTTACTGTTGCACCCAACCATTCTACAACTGAAATGCCTTGGACTGTTAACCATTTCAGACAAGTGGAGTGAACCATATTTTGTTACACTCTCATCTGGTTGGGGCCTCCTTTTCTTGATTTTTGGAGAGAACTCTTCATTACTGGTATTATTCAGGTCTTGTTCACATGTTTGTCCCAGGTTTCTCAGCCAAGAGGAGCTTGAACTCCAGATACTGTGAGTTATTTTGGCACATTGAGATCATTGACAACTTTCAGCAAAGACGTGATCTTGTAGAAACAATCAGATGTCATGGATTCAGCTATAATTGCGACTCTTGTTTTTTTACTTTAGTGGAAAACATTTCTGCATTTTACCCATATTTTATTTTTAACTCAAATCAAAAATTCCAGATTCTCCTACATGTTGGTTTTAGACCAGATAGGACGACAGATTTCAGGTGGCCCTGTGTCTTTCTCTATTACATCTGCCACTGCATCTTGATAATCTTCGTGTGGCTCCTCCTGGGTTCTCACCCTCTCCTATCTGGCTCACATGACTCTCATCTTCTGAAAAATCTATGTTTGAATCTCGCTCAATGATTCTGTTAAGAATTCTCTCTGCCTTTGTCAAAGAGTTGTCTACTAGGAAAAAGTGAAATAAATATAAGTACAAAGTCCCGACGTGCACCAGAGTACACATTAATAAATTAGTCATTTCCTCTGTGAAAATAAATAAGCTTAATTCTTAAAAAACCCTCAAATTATTTACTAGATGTTTATTTTTGAAAATTAATCAAAATCTGATTTTAAAAAACATTTTAAATGTAAATATCATGCTTACCTTTCTTTCTTCCATAAAATATGCTTGTGGGCATGCCAGCCATTTTGAAAAGGTAGGGTAAAAGACAATTGGCAAGGCCACACCCCCACACATGTGATATCATTTTAAAGGTACTGTTGTCCTCTCTAAGAAACATCAGGACTTAGAAGAGTGGCAAGTAGAGTATGAAAGGTACAAGCAAAAACTAAATGTGTACTACAGTGCACAAAAATGAATTACTGGGTCTCAGGAGGATAAACAACCTATGTTTACTCTTAATTTGATATTTCATTGTTGTTTCAGACAGTGGGAGGAGCCTCTCACTATATAATCAGGAGCTGCATCTCCTCTCCAGAGCTAGCCTGGGCCAGGTTATGATTGTGAACAGACTATAGTGGCCAGTGTTGGTCAAGTTACTTGAAAAAAGTAATCAGTAACTAATTACCGATTACTTCTTCCAAAAAGTAATCCCGTTACTTTACTGATTACTTATTTTCAAAATTAATTAATTACTTAGTTACTTTTTAAAAACGATTTACAACCTGAATAGGTGATAAAGTGATAGATCTTTCAGCTCAATTCTACTTTTTCTGCATAATCCATCATACAAAATGTAATCAAATGGAAAAGTCTCTTTTTAAAACTTGTTTTATTAGTTTTAATGTTTTAGCTTTATGCATCAAGCAAAAATTTAATTATATGCAACATTCTCTGACTGGAAGAAATTAGTTTAATATTTAAATCTATTTTCTGCACATTCCAGCACATAAAATAAAATATTTTTTGTGTTTACACTCACTCTTTCAAATAGATGCAAGTAAAACAGCAGAAAATAAATAAAATCAAAGACTAGCGGTCCTGTTGCTCTATTTTCACCTGTAAAGCAGGAGTGGGGTAGGCGGAGGTTTACCCTGGTGCAGGTGTGCCGCAGCGGTCAGTGGAAGAATCCGCGAGTTTCTCTGTGAATTTTCCATTACGTGGTAGCGCACTCGGTGCTAGCTTGGAAGTTTAGGGGGTTTTTTGCGCTGTAAAAAGAAGTTTTCTTCCCACGCACAACGAACACTAATGTTTTTGTTACTTTTTATGGAAGTAAGGTCAGTGCTTCCACGCCTTAAACGCTGCACGCTCATATTCTCTCCGCACTCGATATATTATCCATTGTTGATCTGCACACAGCTGTTGTCACCAACATCGCACTCGCTTACGTCACTGTCATGAGACATTCTCGCAAAAAAATCACGGTTTTAGTAACGCAGTAACGCAGCGTTCCTACGGGAAAGTAACGGTAATCTAATTACCGTTTTTGCAATAGTAATCCCTTACTTTACTCGTTACCTGAAAAAAGTAATCAGATTACAGTAACGCATTACTGCCCATCTCTGATAGTGGCTTTATTGTCAGGGGCCCCATTAAAGGGGGTTTCACCCAGTACAAAACTGTTTTTTGAGTAGTTCACTTTAGTTCAGGATTGTCTTGAAGTTGCAGATGTGTTTTCCCCGTTTTGTTTCCTTGTAAAGCTTTTCTAGTTTCATTTTTCATTAGTTGGCTCAACCACAGTTGTGAAGAAAGGAATAAATCAATGGGCTGTCAACCAACAATTTTTTTTCTGCCTCTGACTCAGACAACCTTCACAGCCTCTAATTTATTTTCTCCATGGTAGGTCAGAGGTCACTCTGCCACTGTTGGTACTAACTTATATGTCAAAGTGGGGTGGCACTGTTGACGTTGTTCTTAAGTGGCAGAGAATTTCAAATTCAGTGTTTCAAACAGCTCAACAACTATCACCTGTGACCTGCTCCTCCTGAGCCACAGCCACCCCAATGATGACGAGTTCATGATGAGGTGAACTGAAGAGGAGGAGATGGACATTTGCTGCCAGGGTGAGACACATGTTGCTTGCACAGTCCTTTGGTGCTGCAGGCAGATCCAGGTACAGAGAGAGAAAAGGTGGAGCTGTTGGTGACATGTAGCACTGTTAATGAATTTTGGAAAGTGAGTTATGTCTAGGCTTAGGTTTTTGTGTCTGTGTTAAAAGGACAGGGATTTACAGAATCCCATTTGTTCAAATTTACATGAATAAATATGGTTATGAAATAAGTAATGAAATAAATACATGCTACAATAATTAGCTGTATGAGATTAGCTTTGACTAATATGTATGTCCCTAAGATCAACTCACATCAATTCAATTGGCCTAGATTTTGTCAGGCAAAGTTGCAGAACATTTAAAGTGGATTATATAGGCTAGGTATCATTACAAAGTCACAGTATATTCAAAGTATTTTTTTATTTATTGTATGAATTCTTAATTAAAGAACAAATAGTCTGATGTCTTGTATTCATTATGAAAGTATACTAAGTACACTACTTTTTGTTTTGATTTTACAACCACATTATGTTTTAGTATTGTCAATAACACCCTGAATTTGATTTGGTATCAGATTGGAAAGAAATTCAGTGATATTGCACAGGCTGTAAATCATCCATGATACATCATGTAACATCTGCTTATATCCTACTAAATTCTGCTGTCTAAATCCACAAAGAGCAGTAAACCTTAGAGGAGCAGCTGTAGTAGCACATGTGAGCTCATCACAGCCTGTATACAAAGAAAATCTTAGTGGAGCTTATTAGTGGAGCGCACTAGTTGCCAAACCATCTACTTGGTCCGAACTTTTTATTCACCAGAGAAAATTGGGAAAGCCAAATTTGAATTGAAAAAATAAAAGTAGTAAATTCATCCTGCAAAATTACGGTTTCGGTCAACAGCTGCATTAAAACAGGTGAGTCAGAAAAACAACTAAAAACAAAAGACAAATGTCATGGACTCAATGTGAAAGGGTTTTTACACAAGATTTGGATCTGAATTTTGTCTTTATTTCTTATTTCTTTCTATTTCTTCTTTTTTTATTCTATTTCTATTGTCTTTTCCCACGTGTAAAATCTTACTTTAACCCTAAATCATAAGTACAATTTTGGACCTTCACAGCCCAACAATGGTAAAAGACAGGAAAACAGTGATCCGATTATTTTTACAGGGTTTTTACTTCCATTTTGAAACAGAAAAACAGCTACACATTTGTCCCACTCTTAACCAGATTTCACATCAGACAGCAAAATTGGTCTCATTCAACACCAACTTTCTTTACATTCATTCACAGAACAATAAAGTGCAACAGCATCAACACAACTTCATGACAAAAAAGACAGACAGAGGCAGACAAATAAAAATTTGGGACACTGAACTTTCGGCACTTCAGGAGGAAGCAGTAGAAATTAAAACTGCACATGGTAACTATTAGTAAATGCTGAATATATTTAGACTTCTCTCTGTCATCGTGAACAAGGAGAAACATTAAATAAATAAAAAGTAACGTACATATTTTCAAAAATATTAAATCTTAAGGTACATTCATATAACCTACATATACAGCATATATACCACCAACATGCAAAAGTCACATAAAATACATCATAAAACAACAGAAGACAACAGAAGGCACCAGCTTGCAAAACTCAAACATGAAGACAAGAATTAAAGTGAATGAACTGCACAAATGCACAAAACAAAAATGTATCCTTCATGTTTCTTTAGTATCCTGGAGTCTAAATATTATTATTTAGAAATACAGGGAGTGCAGAATTATTAGGCAAATGAGTATTTTGTCCACATCATCCTCTTCATGCACGTTGTCTTACTCCAAGCTGTATAGGCTCGAAAGCCTACTACCAATTAAGCATATTAGGTGATGTGCATCTCTGTAATGAGAAGGGGTGTGGTCTAATGACATCAACACCCTATATCAGGTGTGCATAATTATTAGGCAACTTCCTTTCCTTTGGCAAAATGGGTCAAAAGAAGGACTTGACAGGCTCAGAAAAGTCAAAAATAGTGAGATATCTTGCAGAGGGATGCAGCAGTCTCAAAATTGCAAAGCTTCTGAAGCATGATCATCGAACAATCAAGCGTTGGTAAAGGGCAGAGAGCTCCAGTCTGACTCAGACGCCAGCAAGGTGGAGGTGGAGTACTGGTTTGGGCTGCTATCATCAAAGATGAGCTTGTGGGGCCTTTTCGGGTTGAGGATGGAGTCAAGCTCAACTCCCAGTCCTACTGCCAGTTTCTGGAAGACACCTTCTTCAAGCAGTGGTACAGGAAGAAGTCTGCATCCTTCAAGAAAAACATGATTTCCATGCAGGACAATGCTCCATCACACGCGTCCAAGTACTCCACAGCGTGGCTGGCAAGAAAGGGTATAAAAGAAGAAAAACTAATGACATGGCCTCCTTGTTCACCTGATCTGAACCCCATTGAGAACCTGTGGTCCATCATCAAATGTGAGATTTACAAGGAGGGAAAACAGTACACCTCTCTGAACAGTGTCTGGGAGGCTGTGGTTGCTGCTGCACGCAATGTTGATGGTGAACAGATCAAAACACTGACAGAATCCATGGATGGCAGGCTTTTGAGTGTCCTTGCAAAGAAAGGTGGCTATATTGGTCGCTGATTTGTTTTTGTTTTGTTTTTGAATGTCAGAAATGTATATTTGTGAATGTGGAGATGTTATATTGGTTTCACTGGTAAAAATAAATAATTGAAATGGGTATATATTTGTTTTTTGTTAAGTTGCCTAATAATTCTGCACAGTAATAGTCACCTGCACACACAGATATCCCCCTAAAATAGCTAAAACTAAAAACTACTTCCAAAAACATTCAGCTTTGATATTAATGAGTTTTTTGGGTTCATTGAGAACATGGTTGTTGTTCAATAATAAAATTATTCCTCAAAAATACAACTTGCCTAATAATTCTGCACTCCCTGTATCATTAAAAGCTTATACTGACTACTAAGTACAAATTTCCATTGACAGATGGAAACAGTTTCCTGTTTCTATAGCACTGACCATCAGGGTTGCTTGGACACCTGATGTGGATGTGGCAGCCATCGATTGCACCCACCACTTTCAGAAAGGCTCTGTGGCGTGCCAGCCCTGCAAACCCACTAGCTCCAGGTCCTCTGGGGTCGTTGGGTTGTGGATGACATGGTGGCGAATGGCCACCACCTCTTTTGTGACTCGGCGGACAATGTGGTGGACAGTAGAACAAGGCACCCCAAACACTCTTGAGACCACCCTGTAGGATGCTCCACTTGCCAACCAGAAAAGTAACACCAGGATCTCAATTGTGGCACCCCAACCATGCCGCCGATCTTGGTTCAGGAGATTTAGCAACACTGCCAGGGACTCCCTGCTTAGCCGAAAATCAGGCCTTGCATCTTCCTGGTTAAAAAACGGTCCAGGACTGGGACACTCAGGTTAATCCTGCAGTACAATGGTCTTGTCTGGTTAAGGAAAAGGTGGAGAACAACAAAAACAGTTTTAATAGAAAGGTATGATTTGATATGATTTGAGATCAAAGCATTATTCTGATTATTAAGTTTGGGTAAAATATACTAATACTCTGTGAAAAGAGTTACACTTCATCTGTGTAACTAAGCTTTTTTGTGAAACAACCCTGTTTTCAGCTTTGTGACATTTTTACAGCCATTCTATGCACACAAATAAGTTAAACGATCAAATGAATAATAGGAAATAAATAGAAAATGTTCTTCTATAAGTTCCAAAGAGATTTGGTTCAGATATTTTGATTGACCGGCAGTCATTCAGTCACTGGAATTATCCATGAAACATGCCAAGTAATTCCTAAACGTGTGTAGAGTAATGAAAATTATTTTACCTGGATATGATTGTCTCTGATGAGCCTGAGGTGTAAAACTTACCGGCGACATTTCTGGGTCCATTTTTGTAACGTTTTTTTGCACTGTGGTGCTAGCGACCGGAAATACGCAGAAGTAAGGGCGGGAACAGATCGAGAAGGCTAGACCGTCCAATTTCACAGCCGCTCACTTCCGCCTACCTGGCCTCCTGAGGACCCAGCCCACGTAGACCACAAAGGCCAGGATCCTCAGGAGGATGCAGCCTATGAATTTGGACACCCCTAAGACACGTACAGCCACTGTTCAGCAGACTTAGAGTTCCTTACCATTAAATGCAGACCTTTTTTCCTCCGCTGGGAGTTATCATCAGCGATTCTGATCACTGCAGTGTATGTAGCTCCAGACGCTAATGCTATGTCTGCTCTTAGCCTCCTACATAGTGCCATTAGGACCCAGCTAAACATATATCAAGATGGGACCCACATAATAGCGGGGGACCTGAATCATGTAGGCTTAAATCTGCGTTCCATCAGCATGTGAAATGTGCTACATGTGGGGATAACCTGCTAGATAAAGTCTACTCCAACATTAAGCAAGGATACAAGGCCATACTAAGACCCCATCTGGGCCAGTCGGACCACGTATCCCTGTTTGTGCTGCCAGCTTACACACCCTCCGTACTACTACATTCGTACTCTCCTACATCAAGAATTGCACAGGCACTGTCACTACTGAAAAAGGTATCTGGGTGTATGCCAGTCAAAAACCCTGAATGACAAGAGGAAGTCAGGACCCTGCTGAAGAAAAAAACCCTGCCTAAAGGTTGCGAGACATGGAACTGTACAGTGGAGCTAGGGTAAACCTGAAAAGGGGCATCAGACGGGCTAAGCTGGACTATAAAAACAAAATTCAGGATCATCTCCACAGTAATAACTCAATGCAGGTGTGGAGGACAGTCCCCAACATCACCAACTACAAACCCAGAACCAACGGCGTGGATGGCGATGCTACGCTTATAGAGAAGTTGAACTGCTTCTATGCCTGCTTCGAACAGAAAACACCAGAAGTGGCTACTTCACATCCACCAGCCACATCTTAACTGTTGGGGAGGATGGTTTGAGGCGTGTACTAAGGACAGTAAACTCCAAGAAAAAAGCAGGACCCGACTTTAGGGTGCTAAAGGACTGTGCAGACCAGCTCACAGGGGTCTTTATTAAAATATTCAACCTGTCCTTAACACAGACCACTGTTCCATCCTGCCTGAAGTCCTCTACCATCATCCCCATTCCACAGAAAACTACCATCCAGTGCCTAAACGATTTCTGGCCAGTGGCTCTTACTCCAGTCATCTCAAAGTGTCTCGAGGAACTGGTCAGAACTCGCATCATTCGAGGGTTCCCAGCCACATTTGATCCCCACCAGTTTGCATACAGGAAGAACAGATCAACAGAGGATGCCATAGCCATAGCCCTCCATACAACCCTAACTCACTTAGAACAAAAGGACAGTTACATCAGGCTTCTTTTTATTGATTTTAGCTCAGCTTTTAACACCATCGTCCCTGCCAGGCTGGTAACCAAACTACACGACCTCGGCCTCCCTCACTCCACCCGTCTCTGGATCAAGGACTACCTCAGTGACCGCTCACAGAGAGTTAAAGTAGGGCCCCATCGGTCCTCAGCACTCAGCCTCAACACCGGCGTGTGTGCTGAGTCCCCTGCTATACACTCGATACACTCACGACTGCACCCCCACCCACCCGTGAAACACTATTTTTAAGTTGTGGACGACACAACTGTGATCGGGCTCATCACGGGGGAGATGAGTCTGCATACAGGGACAAAGTGGAAAATCTGTGATCATGGTGCAGCCGGAACAACCTGGTCCTCAACATGACAAAAACCAAAGAAATAATAGCTGACTTCAGGAGCAAATCTGACCCTCAGCCCTTACACATTAATGGGGACTGTGTGGAGAGGGTCTCTGAAAACAAAGACCACATGTATGATAAATCAGGAATTTTAAAGTGTTTGATTTAAAACTTAATGTTTTCATTTTAAATTTGAAAATCTAATCAGCATATTCCTCTGATCAATAATCAGAAATAATCAATCAATAATTATCTGTGTGATCACAGATAATAACCATTGATGTCTGCTCAGCTCAACATTTCTGTTCCTGTTTACTTTCGTCAGCAGTTTGAAGGCCACAATGTTCACTATGCAAGGAACTCCCCCCCGCCTCCTCCACCTCAACCCCTCAGTGGAAAATCAACACCCACAGGCAGCTGACAAGGGGGTGGGGGAGGAGTATAAAAGTGAGGAGTTGCTTAGAATGAAGGTTTGAATGAGACTGCTGGATTGGCTCTTAGCGTCGGCTGATTCAGACTCTCAAAGGTCCTCAGGTAGACACAGTCCTCCTCAGGACTCTTCATAGCACCTCACCTGTCATCAAACCTCCTCATTCATCCTCAGACCTTCTCTGACCTCGTCAGGTGTGCAGTGATGCCGTGGCTGCTGTCCTCTCAGCTTGACTACGTGTCTTTGTCTCCATCTGAGCGGCAATGTGAGCGGACGGCGTTCTCCTTCTATTGCTCTGTGCGGGAGCGACTTCCTGTCTGGCTGCTGGAAGACATGCGCTGCATGGAGGTCTTCTGCTGGGACGACGGCCACCCTCGAGCCTTCCTGCCATCAGAGGCGCTGCTTTACGCCCTCATACATGACCACCAGGACTATGCACAATACCTGCTCAACAGGTACTCTGTGAGCGCGCTCAGAGCGCCACGGTGCAGTTACTGCTGCTGTCGCGGCAGTGGGGCACCACACCTGAATATTGCGGTTCGCTATGACCGCTTGGTGATCCTCGGTATGATGATGGCAGCTCTGAAGAACTGTGGTGAGCAAACCAAGCGACAGGACTACCTGGACAGCTGCGGCGGCTGCTCGCACGTTGCAGATGCAGGAAAGAGTGCTGTGCAGCTAGCGGTGGAACTGTCGCACGCCGATTCTTTGCTGCTGCTGCTGGTCGAGGGTGCACGGCCCGACGGCCTCGACACCGCTCTGCAGAGACTTGTTTCTTGTGACGTGTCAAAACGACACCACGCGCAGCGCTGTCTGGACTACCTGCTGCTCTTTCTGCCCAAACCACCATTGCTGCAGCGGCTGCAGGACGAACCGCAGCGCTGGCAAAGCCTGTTGGGAAACAAAGTGTTCAGCTGGCTCCAAGGTGTGGCGCCGCCTCCCCTGCTGCTGCAGGCATTGCGTTCTTTGGTGCAGTTTGGTGCAGACCGAATCAGCTTGCTGCCCGACTTCCTGCAGCTGCACAGCTGGTAGTGAGATCATATTAGCATGGAAATCCTCTTGTAATTGGACAGTGTGCCATTGACGTAAAGGCATGATGTAAATAGACTGAAAGCATCAGGCTTTAGGTCCCAGAGTATGGTGGAGCTGCCCTGAGATAAGGTTTAACTGCCAATCAGTTTCATTAGCTGCTTAGACAGGACACTGCTGGATCTCGAGAACACATGACAGGAAACATCACACCTAATAAAACCTGAATAAACTGTAAATAAATTGTAAATAAACTGTAATAAAGTGTGATGGCGATAAAAGCCGAACCTTCCTGGCTGTGTTTGTGATCCTGATGATTGTTTAATTAATTTTAGATCAATAGTGCAGACTCTGGTGTATCTTTGTGAATCTAAATAATCAAGTTATTTTTTTATGTGCAGCAAAGCCCAAAGTTTTAAAATGGTCCTCCATAATCCAATAGGATGAAATCCTGAAATCTGGTTGAGACAGACAAAAAAGGATTATATGATCGAACAAGATCAGATAATCCAGTCCGGGTGTTTAGCTGAATCACACTGATTTGTGTTGTTCAAATTATTTTAGGATAAGATAAGTGTAAGGCGGAGGCAGATCTCCCGCCATGGCAGGGAAATTTGTGCATTACCTCAGTTTAGGTGCAGATGGCAGAAGAAAAATACAAAAAACAAATAAAATACAAACAAATAAAAAATAATTAAGATAATATAATATATACAATGGTGGCATACACAGTATGTGATTATGGATAAAGGGTTGTGGAAATATGCAAGACATAAATGTAACTATTCTACCATTACTATTACTATGTAAGTAATAGATAAGTATTTTACTTATAAGTATAGACATGTACACGCACCCATGCACACACTAAATATACATACATATATACCTGCACACGTCCATACATATAAATAGTGCAATATGCATGAAGTTTGACCGTGGATGTCCATAATGTCCAGTGACGTCGTGACTGAGGAGTTATAGACGCTAACTGCTGTTGGGAAGAATGATCTGCGACAGCGCTCCTTCCACTTTGATGAGATCAGGATTACTTACATCCATCCAGCAGGCTAAAACGACACTTGGGTGTGGATGAAATAATGAATTAATTGCTAATGAAATATTTCATAAAATACTTGTGTAAAATCTGATCATGGTTAAGGATATTTTATTTAGTGTGAATTTTTTCCAGTTCTTTTTTGGAGAAAAAGCCCAGTTTGAATTGGCCTCCGTCTGATCAGCAGGACCCAGTGTGTCAGCTTCCTCTCAGGTTAGATTCACTGTGGCAGTGATGTGGCAAAACTCTAATTTTAACCTGCATCTGTTTGAACTCTGACCTCAGATCTGACTCGCTTCAGCTCCAGCTGCTCTGTCCCTCTTGTCCTCCTTCCCCCCTTTTTATTGACTTATTTCAAACAAATAGGCTGTTTTGTTCTTGACCTCAGTGAATAAAACATTTGATGACATGAGTTAGGGTTGGATATAAAATCTGATAATATCAGATATAATCTGGTCAAACATTTATCCTAAACAACCTGAGGTGAGATAGTTTCCCCTCAAAAAACTCACAAGTCCTGTGGACTCACCTGCACCTCACTCCTTTTATTCTTCTTTCCCTTTTAAATAACTTTCTCGTGTCCTCAGGTTTTATTGAAGTGTCAGTCAATCAACGACTGTGCTCAGGTGTGATGAAGATCTTTTTGCTTTTAACTCCGTATGAGTATTGATCATCTGCAGCATCTGACTTCAGTACTTGAAGTTTCTGATTGTAGTCTACTGACCAATCAGGAGTAAAGGAGCAGTGGATCCAGAATATGGAGGAGGGTTGTGACAAATCACAGAGACTCTCAGACATCATGTGACACTGTCAAATAATTAAAACCTTCCTTCTATTTCACATCACCTGACACACACACGCCATATCTTTTATTACTCATAAAACATTTGTCGCTCATTTGTCGTGGCTGACTTCTCATCAGAAGGTTGGCGCTTTGATCCCTGGCTGCTCCGACCTGCATACCTGAGCAAGACACTGAATCCCAAGTTGCACCTGATAGGTATGCATGCAATGTCTAAATGAGGCGTGTTGTGCAGTTCCATGTACCATGTTGGCAGATCCAGAAGTATGTGGACGCATTCATTTTTATAGTATAGACCAGGGGTAGGCAACCTGTCTGATGATGAGTGCCATCTAAAATTTCCTCAGATGTCAGTGTGCCATATGATTGCATTAGCAATAAATTTAATAACGCTCTATATTAACAGTTACGCACTATATAGAACCACTTTATAGAATTATATTTGTTCACAGATGTTTGCAGCTATCAGCGAATAGTTATCAGCTATTTTGAAACAGAAAAAAAGACTTTTTATCCATAACAAGAACTCCATAACTGTACAACAGAAAATACAAATGCTATTTATGGTCTCCTCACAACACTGATAAGAAAAATAAACTGGGCCAATATGGCATGTTTGTTAATACAGAGACACACATGTTAATGTGATCTCTGGTCTCCCACTCAGAGACACAGGTCTCCCAGTGTCCAGCATTCAGACGGCTACCTGAGGACTCATGTGAGGGAAAATCTGCTCACACAGATATGTAGAGCCAAATACTGTCAATAAGGCCTCTGCAATGTTCTGAAGACAGTTAAACTTGTCAGGTAGTGATGTCCAGCAGGTGAACATGCAAGCTCCATGAACACGCACAGCTGTGGATTCCTGCTGCGTTTGTAGTTCTGCAAACTTTGACCCCCACAGAGTCGAGCTTTTCAGTTCAATCAGCTGCATTTCGATGTCCTCTGTGTCCAACCAGTTAATGTGAGACAAATCCAGCTGGTTTGATCAGAAAAGAAAACATTGGTCCATACACCTGAAAAGTCCCAAAAACACATTGTGAATTCTGTCTCGAGTCTACGGATGTATCCATGTATTTCTCGCGGTGCTGATGCTGAGCGGACAGCTCCTGAAACTTTTGAAGTGTTGGAATATGGAAATTTCAACATCGCTTGAAAAAACTGCCAGCTAGCAACGTCCCTCTCACCAGTAGGCTAAGTTACTTTTAGCCAATTAAAAGTTGAATCTGGTAGTTGGGGTTAAGTAAGATACCATCAGTAAGAAGCGGCAAAACTAATATGTCTACACGAGCTAATCTGCAATGTGTACCACCGGCCCGGCTATTTATTTTTTAAATGCACCTTCTCAGATTAATTCACTGCGTGTCGTGCCATCAGCTAACCCTTAGCGTGCCAGCTGTGGCACACATGCCCAGGGTTGCCGACCCCTGGCTTAGACTGTTTGTTGGAGAGTTTGCTGGTTTGTTGATCTCAGCTGAAACATGAAGGCAGAAAACATCTATTCATTTTTCCTTGAAATTCTGTCAATCCAATCAATAACCATTGAATAAGCTGACGCTGCATCAGTGTTTAAATGTGTTTATTAAGTTAATGGATGAAACACAACAGGTGAGTTTACACTGACTCTGTCCAATCAGTCTACACAGGATGACATCACAGCTGCTTAAGATCCCATGGCAACACTGTCAGAGACAATCAGGCGGTGCTTAAAGGTCCACTAGACACCTGGGCCAACAACTACACTGCTGTCCATTAGAGTCCCGATTTCTGTTTTTGATTCAGTCTCCGGAGGATTTTTACATGTTTTCATGCTGCTGTGTTAGTGGGCGGAGCTTCTGTCTATACCATGGTAACTACGACTTTTAATGAGCCTCAGAGGAAGAAAGTGGAGCCGCTTCAAGTCAGTGACACATCCCTTTAACATCTCTATTTACAATGACCCCGTTAGAATAAGTTAAAAAAGAACCAAGTAGAATAGATCCAATCAGGACTGATCTCAGGGGGCACCCCGCCCCTCCCTTCTGCAATTAAAGTGCTTCCTGTTAAAACCTAAATAAAACATTCACTTCATTTCCCAGCAACGACCTGGCCTACCTGAGTGGCAGCCATCACAGGAAGCCCAGATGTGATGTCACATCCTGTCTGTCCCTAAGGAAGAGGAAGTGCTGTCACTGATGTGTCACAGCACTGTCAGGCGACGCTGTGATGTCACAGGTTAGATGAGCTCCCATTCGTCATCAACATCATCCCCTCCAAGAGCGGGGCTTGAGGGGGGGGGTCTGAGGGTCGTCTGTGGGAGGAGTTTCGTCAGCCGATGGGACAATCCGCCAAGTTGAGTCACTGCCCACAACTCATCCTCTGGAGTGACTGCAGAGAGGGAGAAACACACCTGAGACACAGCTGTGTCAAGTATCGGTGCACCAGTATAAAACAGAATAAACCAGTCTTACCAGTGAACCAGCTGGCATTCCCAGGGATCTTCTTCCAGTAATCTCCGGCTGGGTTTCGTTCAGAGACGCCGTAGCGGCGAGCCAGATCTCCGTTTACGCAACGAACCCACGCAGTCCGACAGCTGAGGACTAGCTGACTCACAGCCAGACCTACACACACACACACACACACACACACGCACACACACACACGCGCACACACACACACAGTGAGACACACTCACAGACAGACAGGTGTAGGCGGGTGATGACGTCACACAGGTGAGTACCTGGAACCAGCTCCCACTCTGTCCCAACGGGCATCTCGTCGCTGAGCCCGGTCCTGACGAAAACGCTTCCTCTGTTGTCGAGCGCCCAGAGGAGCCTGTCATTAGGACTCGTCTGAATGCTCATCAGCTGCACTCCGATCGGCTGCAAAGACAAGACATCACAGTCACCTGGACAAGTGTCACTGCTTCTGAGGCTTTACCTTCAGGAAACAGGAAGTTAATAAAGGGAAAATTACAGGTGGACAGAACGAGGCGTGAGAGAGGTTTAAACGAATGGTAAATGGACTTCTTACGTAGAGTCGAAGGAGCTTTGAAAGAAAAGTGTCTGGATTTCTTCACGTTTCTTGAAGACGTTTCATCCGAGAAGCTTCTTGACTACTGAGAGCAACTGGTGCAGTCCAGATGCTAAGCCCTATGGGAGTGTCCCCCCAAAAGGGTCATGGACCAACTATTGATCCTCTACCTAATCACACGAGCCAAGCTGTCAAAACAGGTGTGGGTCACAATCAGCCATGGTTTCTGGTGAACCACTGTGAGACCTAGCCCCACCCTATCATGTGACTAACTGAGGTCGAATGAATGAAGTACAGACATTTGTCTTTCTGAGCTCCATAGACTACGATGACCTGGGCGACTGAGAACCTGCACAGACTTCTTATGAAGAGCTTTTCTACTCTACACACTTTATACGACTCGGCTCATTCACCCATATTGATACAAGCACTTAGTATTCAAAGCACCTGAAAATGACCCTTCTGAAGTTAGGCGGGTTTACCTGTGGTTCGATGTTACCTGTACAGGTGGTTCGATCTGGATCCAGGCCGGCAGCATCATGCTGGGATTGAGCGGCTGCGTCCCGACTCTGAAGTAAACGACTCCTCGGCTGTCCACGGCCCAGACGTTCTGACTGCCACAGCTCACGCTCACCAGACGCACACTTCCTGTAACACACAGGTAACGTCTTACCTGAGCTCATCGTGACAAAGGGAAACATTGAAACCTTCTCCTGGACTCATACGAAAAACAGAGCAGTTTGGTCTGAGCCTGACCAAGGAGCACAGATTAAACACGACCTGAAAACCCTTTTTATTTTTCAAAGTAACAGTAGAACATTTTGATCCTTTCTTGGGGTCGGGGGGGCACCGTGGACAGGTCGCCAGGCTGTTGTCTGTTGACAGATAACCATTCACACTTACACCCATGGGCAATTTAGTGTTACCACTTAACCTAGCCCCACTAACTGCGTGTTCTTGGACTGTGGGAGGAAGCCGGGGTACCCGGAAAGAACCCACACAAACACAGGGAGAACATGCAAACTGCACACAGAAAGCCTGGTGGTGGAATTGAACTCGGGACCTTGCTGTGAGGCAGCAGCGCTAACCACTGTGCTGCCCAGGAGGGAAGCCTGCGGCTTTGACTCAACACTGGAAACCTGACCAGACACGGGAAGGCTTGACAAACTGATAGTTCAGTTAAATCACTCATTTGTGATCACACACACACACACACACACACACACACACACACACACACACACACGAGTTTATCATTTTTTAATAAAGAAAGAACATGTGACAACACAAAGTGTGTGACATCATGTGTTCTTTGTAAATAAGATTCTCATTGGATCTGTGTGAGCTGGTGGGAGGAGCTAAAAGACTTTCTCCCAGCTTCAAAACAAACAGTAACTGTTGTTTTAGCAACCAACACCCGTCTGAAGTCGCTGTGTTTTTCTCTGCGTGAAACTGAAACGTTACAAGAGACCGTTGACTCCAGAGAGGACGCCAGTCATGTGACCTGAGATAGTGAGAAGGTCAGTGGGCTAAAAACAGACCGGACATCTGAGACAGGTCACAGTGTGACGCACACTCACAGACACACACACTGACCTATGAAGTGCCGCCCTGTTACACAAGTTTCAACTGTCAGTGTGACACAGAAACACAGCTGCTGTGTGTGTGTGTGTGTGTGTGTGTGTGTGTGTGTGTGTGTGTGTGTGTGTGTGTGTGTGTGTGTGTTTCTTGCTGATCCCTTTCACAGCAGTTTTTAAAATCACGTTAATGTTCACTCATTCGTCACAAATAAAGTTTCCTTGTTGAGAAGAAATGCAAAAAACATGAAACAAAAACGTGAATAAAAGGAACAGGAAGTGTGTCGCTGCTTCCTGTTTTTAGGTTTGTTATATAATAGAGGCTGCATCTCTTGCGGACCCATCCTTCACATTCTACGTGGGCCGGGTCCTCAGAAGGTCGGGTAGGCCGGAAGTAAACGGCTGTGAAATTGGACGGTGTAGGTTTCAGATTAGCGTCACCGCTGTCTCGGTGGAATTTAATAAACTCGGCCGTCTGCTCCTTGCTGTCTAAAATATAACAGGACACTGGAGTAAACTCGACCGTCTCACACTTCTGATTAATCAGTTTTCTGTTTGATGTTTATTCAGCTGTGTGAAAACTAGAACTATAATCTCAGCCAAACCGATTTACTCAGGAACGAATAAAACACTGAAAAAAGCCAAACAATAACATTTTTAAGTTATCTAAGTGACTCATGTTTAACATGAGTAGTGAAAGTGCGCGGGGGTTTGAAAACGATGTGCGGGGAGTTTGCTGTTATCGCCCTGGCTAGCTGGTGGGTAACAGACGTCGCCGAAAACGTCGGAGCACTTTTGCAAATACGTGATGTCTTGATAAACCGAGCAGATATTTGAAGTTTACACAGCTACATTGTGAAAATATCTTAAAAGTTTATTTTGTGACCCAATAAGAGTAATAAGAGTAATATTACAACGCCTGCCATTGTTGAAAACTGGAACTGGCTGGGCCACGCTATGAATTCTGGGATATGGTGGGCAACGAAGGACACGCCCGACCCATCTTTCAAATCTGGGGAAAAGGAGGACGCATTTGTCGGCCGGATTCGGAGGAGTCTACGAGTTGAGACAGCCTTCGTCGCGTCGCTGTGACGTAATCGGTCTACAAATGCGGCCTCAGGAGGATGCAGCCCCTGAATTTGGACACCCCCACTGACACATTTTGTTTGTTTTAAATTACAGCTTGGCAGTCACATCCAATGAGTTTTGAGCTTTGATCTGATGGGCTCGCCCACTCGCACACAGAAGTATCAGAGTGAGTTCAGGTACGCACCGAGTTGGCTCAGGTCCAGGGGGGTCCAATGCAGTCCGGCAGGGCAGGACGGAGACAGAGTCCGAATGCTGACCCGGCCGTGCGTGTCCAGCCCCCACAGAGCGTCCCGGCAGGCGGACAGGTGAGTCAGCTCCACCTGAGCACACACAGCATGCCATGAGATGAAGACACAGGTAACCCTTAAGACACAGACAGGTGGCAGGTGTGTTTACCTCAGGTGGTAAAAGGACTGATGAGGGGCGGAGCTCTCCATCCTGATCCCAAACGCAGAACAAGTCCTTCCTGCTCTGAGCCAGCCACAGGAAGGTACCTGAAAATCAGGTGACACGGGGTAGGGTTATGCTTGGTACAGGGCTCAGGTATGGGTGTGTCCAGCTGTGTTACCTTCTCTGTGAGGCACCGCTGAAGATGTGATGAAGGTCCACCTGGTGGCAGAGACGGTTCCTCTGGGAACTACGTTCTGCCAGAAAGTTCCTGAGACGAAAAGACAAATCAGCCTAGAGCCAGCTAGAGCTTACTGGACTCTACTGGACTCTACTGGACTTTACTAACCCACGAGGCTGCCACGTGCTAGGTGAAGCTGGTTCTGGCCCGAGGCCACCCAGACTCCGCTGGCATTGGCGCTGACCAGGCTTGGCTGGCACTGGGAGTACTGTGACAGGAAGGCCACAACGCGCTCCATGGGTGCTCTGGTTACCGTGGCAACACTCTGCGTGGCCTGCAGCAGGGTCTGGAACAGACTGCCCTGATCGAAGACCACGTAGTCCGAGATGCTGATCTGAAGGAGAGACGCGGGCTGAACCAGAATGCCTCCAACAGAGACCCTAATGATGGAAACCTCTTTGGCTGTCATCGTTAACATACAGTCTGTCGTACAGACGCTAAGGCTCACCTGCCACCAGTGATCATCCTCGCCCTGCGGTCTGGACGAACACACGCCAGTCCGAAACCACAGGCTGCCGCTGGCATCCAGAGCCCATGCCGTCCCACCGTCTCCCAGGGCAACGCACATCAGCTCCAGACCCTGAGCCTCACTGTGACACACACACATACACAGGTGGTGAGGAGTGTACCTGATGGTGTGTACCTGTGTTGCTAGTTCACACCGCTTCCAGAAAGACAGTGTTTCTCCCACACCAGCTTCTCTTCACCGGGTCCAAAAATAGATTCAAAATCCTTCTCACATCCAACAGCTCTGTCAGAGGTCTCTTCCTGTTAAATGGGAGTTCTTCCTCTCCGCTGTCACCAAGTGCTGCTCGTAGGCGTTGATTGTTGCTCCGTTTCTTCTCTAATATTTTAGTGTTTACTGTGTGTACTGTGTAAAGTGCCTCAAGTTGACTGCTGTCATCTGATGCAAATGTCATAGTATTATTGAAGTATAGTAGTAGTATAATAGTATTACAGTAGTAGTAGTAGTACAAGATTAAGTAGTTCAATTCCTTGTAATCGTTAGTCAGCTTGCCTGTTGATCAGGGTTATCAGCTCGTGTACTACAATCAGCTGGTTTGAGTTCTCGGAGGAGGAAAATAGCGGGGAGTGTCCCCCGCGCATATGGACATAACTCTTGTTTTTATTGCACAAAAGGATGAGATGGCAATGGTAAAATGGAAATCTGTATCCAAGACTGAAGCACCTGTGTAATGCTGCTAACACAACTGCATAGACAGCATGCTAACACTAAGTTAGCGTCACTTTGGGTTCTTGGCTAAGCCTGAGTAACAGCTGACCCCAGCCACGCACTGTGAGCTGCGGTGAAGCCAGCTGTTGCTGAACTTCATCAGGTAACAAACGGTCAGGCTGCAGCCTCGTTTTTTTCAATTTGTATATTTATAAAACTCCAAACAACAGTTGCCTCAACTCACTTTATATTGTCAGGTAAAGAGCCTACATGAATCACTTTCACGTGTCTTTGTGCTGTCAGCTTTGTGTTCATACCCAAATACTAAGAGAAACGTGTGTGTCCTCATTAGGACAGATATTTGTGTTAGTGTGTGGGGCTGTAGCTGGAAGTTTATATTGTCTCATAATTACTGTTTAACAATGTGTTTCAGGTTGTTTTACAGAGAAATGCCATAGTAATGTAACGAATAGTGTAAAGAATGATTTCCTCTTGGAAGTAATTAAGTAACATACTGCATTACTTTGAAAAATGACTTTTTTGAGTAATGACCCCAATGCTGATCACAACAAAGAGCGGAAACACCTCCGACAAACATTTGACAGCATGACATTAATATGCATTAATGTCATGTTTTTGATATGCTGCTTAGAGATGGTGATGAGTGTCAAATTGGAGCCAATGACAGTCGATGAAATTGATAATGCAACCAGAATTCCCATCTCTATGCATGATTATGTTATACTTTCTACCCTTGCTGCAGTAATAGAGTAGTATTACAGTAGTACTGCAGACCTATGATAGTATTACGGTAACAGTACCTGATGGTGTCGTATTTCCAGCCCTCACCCTCACTGCAGTAGCTGTTCAGGCCTTCTCGGTAGAATAAAGCTTGGTGCTCGCTCAGGGCCCACACCACACCTGCCCGCACACACACCTGGCTGAACACGCAGGGGGTCTCCACCTTGATGGAGCGAGCGCAGGGCCGCTCCACGCTCAGACCTGAGACACACAGTGTAAGAGTTTCATTACAGAGCTTATCTGACGTAAAGGGTCAGCCTAGTTTAAGCTCTCGGGCTGGTTGGTTAAGAGCAGCCTGATCTGTGGCTTTTCGTTGGTTCGGTTTTATGACCGATGGTCATGGGGTCGAGCAGATCGATCATGTGTGGTGGAGAGGAGGAGCTCTGACCTTACTGATGTTCAGCAGTCACAGTGAGCAGAGCTCTCCTCAGAACCTGTTTTATTGATCTGGGTTTGATTTTGTTTAATCTTAGTCTCTCCTGACAGCAGAGCTGGAGGCAGGTGAAACCTCTATGGCAAGGCGCACTCTGCTGGTCACACACTTTACAGCCGTATGTGTTTACATAAAGTTATGGATGTTGGAAAAAAAAAAAAAGAAGAAAGAGAGAATCACGTTTTTCCTCTCAGTGAGTTTAGAACTTCCTGCAATCAGAGGAGGTGAAAACACCTGCTCAGGCACTCAGGTGACTGATGACGTTGCAAGTGGAATAATATTTGTGTCTCAACTGCTTTGTTTTTAAAAAAAAAAAAAAAAAAAGTTTGCAGCGACATCATGAAGACTAATCCACCAACACAGACCTCTGAAGGATCAGCTGACAGGAAGCTCACACGTTAGACAGGAAATGCTTCAGCTGTAGTTCTGTAAAAACAAAGAGTTTACTGTGACATTCAGGCAGAGCCATTTGTACAGGTGCATAGTTACCTGTCTGCAGGAAGAGATCCCCATTGGTCCTGACGATCCAGGCAGAGTCATCACTCAGAGCGATGAATGCCGCCTGCTCCACAGCTTTGTACCAGTGACGTTTTCCTTTCGCCGAAAACTTAGCACACGCGAACGCCGTCAGGCTCTTCTGCTCCACCTTCCACAACAGGTTACCTGCAGGGTTAGACAGGTAATATGGAAATAATTCACCTACACAGGAAACAGTATATTCACTATAAAACAACAATGACATCAGCAAGTAAAGACATTATCGCTTACCTGAAGGCGATAATGCCATCTGGTGGACGTTATCCTCAAAGCGCTGCCAAGTGAGTCCAGTTTCAGGCAGAGGGCTGCAGAACAGCCCACCTTTAAAGTCCAGACACCACACATACCTGAAAAGGAACACCTGTCACACATCTGCACTCACCTACTCATCACCTGAGGGATCAAGAGAGCCTACCTGTCCGTCACCTGCAGGCTCAGTATCCCACATCCTGGTCCTGAGTACCCCATCCAGCTTTCCGCCAACTAAAAGACACATTCGTAGGAGACATGAAGGATTCTCTGCACAGGTGTAAGTCTCACCTAGTCAGGTTTCTGTCTAACCTGGTCAGGTTTGAGCCGGTCTCTCTCCTGGCCATCCTGGTCTTGCGAATTCTCCGTTGGATTGGTCAGGCAGGTGAGGGTGTCCACAGCATTACCAGCAGGGGGCAGCATGTGGCTGTAAATGTCATCGTCTTCATCGCTGGACAAACTGGGCTTCCTGTCCAAATTGGACACGGTAGAATGGAACATTTGGTCTGCCATATCAGCAGAGGCCGCCAGGACATCGTCCTAAATGCACAGGGGGAAAAATTAACTTCACCTGTGCTAAACACGCAGATCCACAGACGAGTTTCAGGCTCAAACCCTGACCTGTTAAGACTTTATTGATACTGATACCATTACTAATAGAAACTCTTACTGATACATCTTGCCAAAACACAGGGGATGACTGAGCAGGTGTGATCCCTGGAAATGTAGGTGTGCCTCAGCTGTAACAGCAGCTGTATTTACACACAAGTCACATGTTCATGAATGTTTGTCAGAACCTTCAGCTTAGACACACCTCCTCCTCTGGCCCAATCAGAGGGCTAAGAAACTCGTCAGCCTCCACCGGCTGACGATCTGGCAACTCCTCTGCTTCCTCAGTGTTCTGCATGTAGGAGAAGGTGCACTCCAGCAGCAGATCCACATCAGGTGTTGGGGGTACGACCTCAGCACCAGGGTCCGGATGGTTCTCCAGGCCTGGGAGGAGCAGGGAGCTGAAACAGGAGGAAGAGAAAATCCGGTCAGCAGGTGGTGCAGATCAGACAGAACAACACCATCTTCAGATATTCACCCAGTTTGGTGGGAAGAAGCCTCCACCTCCTCTTCTTCCTTCATGCCTCTCTCTGAGACTCTCATCTCCCAGGGGCCCTGATTTGGGTGGTGTTCTGGAGAGTTCTCGTTCTGAAAATCCACTCCAACGAGGGAGGCCCGGTCGCTCAGAGGAGTTCCACTTCCTCCGTCACTGACACTCCCGTCCTGAACTACAAACATGGAGTCTGAACAGCTGCTCTCAGAGAGGCGGGTCGCACCGCCGCTGTCTGAGGAGAGAGAGACAGGTCAGAATCACACACTCACCTGTCTGTCTGATCTCCTGTTCAAACTGTTGCTCTGTGTACTCGTCACAGAGTCACATTGGTCATAAAGTGGTAAAACGCTTTACAGAGTCGGAGGAGTCACACTTGCCTTGTCGTCGCCTCTTTTTCTTCTTCACTCTGATGGGCTTTACCACCAGCTCCTGTTGCATCTGCTCCTGACCCAGGGGGGTGCTGTAACGTCTGGATGTCAGCTCGCAAGAACCACTCGCTGGAGCGTTTCCATGGAGACCGTCCCATGAAGTGACGGAACTGCTGCGGCTTCGAGAGCTACTTGCGAACAAACCGGACAGCTGGCCAAGCTCAGTCACCTGGAATCACAACCAAACACACCTGGTTACCCTAACAGAAAGGACAGGTATGGTTACTGCAGGCTGTCCCAGGAATCCAGGTAAACCACAGCAGCAGCCATACCCCCAGTTGCTGCTCCTCCTCTGCCTCCTCCACTTCCTCCACTCCTCCCTCCTCTTCTTCCTCTGCTTTCTCCTGTCCGCCCTCCCCTCCTTCGCCATCCTCTCTTCCCCCTCCCTCTGTAATGATGGCCATGGTTCTGATTGGCTGAGCAATTTCCACTGATCCGACTGATCGGAGGATGGTGGGTGTGGTCAAGGGTGAGGACAGACAGACAGAGAGGTCCAACACTGACAGACAGAATGAGGGTATGTGAAAAAGAGAATTGGTGAGATTATACTGGCAATGGGCTTTTAGTAGTAGTAGTGGCAGTATTATGCTCCTGTGATATTGTACTGGTAGTGCTGGAGTTGCTCACAGTTAGAGGAAAGACCCTCGGGGCTATTGGACAGGCGGATGATGTCACGATCTCCTTTCAGGACGAAGATCTCGTTGTCACAGCAGGAGACAGACACGATGTCTCCGCTGCTCTCCAAAGCTCCAATGATCACCTTAAGAACACAGATCAGTTAGAAATTTAAACAACATTCACAGAACGCTCAGAAGATTCAGATTTATGCAAAATTAATCCAAAGCACAAAGCAGTTCAGAAATATCGGAAATGTTATTAAGATGCTACTTTTTAAGATGGATTTTGTCTAAGGAGCTTGCAAAGAAAAGCGTCTGGACTTCTTTAAGTTGCTTGAAGACGTTTCACCTCTCATCTGAGAAGCTTCTTCAGTTCCAGAATCGAATGGTGGAGAGTCCCAGATATAAACCTAGTGGGAGTGACCCCCCACAGAGGGACAAAAGGACCCCCTGATGATCCTCTAATCGCCTGAGCCAAGGTGTGAAACTGGGTGTGGGTCCCAATCAGCCAGAGTTTCGGGTGAGTTCATTGTGAAACCTGGCCCCACCTTATCATGTGAATTCCTGAGGTCAGATGGCCCAGGATGTGAGTGGGCGTTAAGGCGTCTGGGAAGGGATCTCAAAACTGGATTATAGATGGCAGACAGTTGGTGTCGTAAACCACCGCCTCTGTTCAAAGATGGTCGCTCACAGTGGACATAGATGCTTCTTTCACTCCTCTTTCAAACCATCTGTCCTCTCTGTCCAAAATGTGAACATTGGCATCCTCGAAAGAGTGACCTTTGACCTTTAGATGCAGATGGACTGCAGAGTCTTGTCCCGTGGAGGTGGCTCTTCTATGTTGTGCCATGCGCTTGTGAAGTGGCTGTTTGGTCTCTCCGATGTAGAGGTCTGGGCATTCCTCGCTGCACTGTACAGCAAACACCACATTGTTAAGTCTGTGTTTAGGAGTTTTGTCTTCGTGATGAACCAGTTTGTCTCTGAGTGTGTTGCTGGGATGTTGTGCTTTGAGAAGATGCTCCTGAGTTTTTCCGATGTTTCTGCAATGTTTTTGTGTTTGTCTTTCTTATCCTCCCTCGCTGGTGTCTGATCTTCTTTTCTGTGCCTCTTTGCTGACTTTATGAACGCCCAATTAGGATAGCCGCACATTTTGAGTGCTTCTTTTACACGTGTGTGTTCCTTCTTTTTAACATGTTCTGCCCGGTGGTGTAGGGTCCTGATTACTCCAAGTTTGTGTTCCAGAGGGTGATGGGAGTCAAAGAGGAGGTACTGGTTCGTGTGTGTGGGCTTCCGGTAAACTTCGATGTTGAGGTTGCCGTTCTCTTCAATGTGCACAGCGCAGTCCAGGAAAGGCAAACAGTTGTCCTTTGTGTCTTCCCTGGTGAACTTGATGTTTTTATCCACAGAGTTAATGTGCGCAGTCAAGGATTCCACTTCTTGTGTCTTCAAGGTTCAAGGTTCTTTATTTGTCACATGCATAGTTATACAAGTATAACACACAGTGAAATGTAGCCTGACACGCTCCTCGACATGTGCAAAAATGGGGGGGGGGGGGGGGGGGGTGTAGAGGAAGAACATATATATATACACACACACACACATATACACACACACACACATATATATATATATATATATATATATATATATATATATATATATATATATACACACACACACACACACACACACACAGGGTGAATGTGCAGTAGTAGCAGCAAGCAGGTGAATTCTGTACATTAATATGAATAGACATCTGACTATTTTACAGGATAGACAATATAAACATATTTAAAATTAAAGGAATTGAAATGTACATTGTGCCTTGGTTTAGAGTGTCTGGAAGAGTCCTGTCTCAGTCAATTATAGATGATGTGAGAGGGCGGGTGTGTGTGTTTAGGGCACGGATGGCTTGGGGATAGAAGCTCCTCTTGAGTCTCTCTGTCCTTGCCCGGAAGATGCGGAACCTTCTACCAGATTGCAGAAGTTGGAACAGTTTGTTGCCAGGATGGGACGGGTCCTTCAGTATCTCCGCTGCTCTAGTCCGGCATCTCCTGGTGTAGGTGTCCTGAAGCGGGGGGAGAGCAATCCTGCAGCAGCGTTCTGCTGTACGGATCACTCTCTGGAGAGCTTTTTGGTCCTTCACACAGCTGTTCCCAAACCACGATGTCATGTTCTGTGTGAGGATGCTCTCCACAGCGCCTGTATAGAAAATCCTGAGGATCTTTGGAGAGACCCTGAACTTCCTCAGTTGTCGTAGGTGATACAGGCGCTGCCTAGCCTTTTTGGTCTGGACCTGAATGTGGGCAGCCCATGTCAGGTCTGAGGAGATGTGGACACCAAGATACTTGAAGGACTGCACCCTCTCCACTGGAGCTCCATTGATGATGATGGGCTTGTAGTCTCTGTGCTGACCCCTTCTGAAGTCCACCACCAGCTCCTTGGTCTTGCTGACGTTCAGCTGGAGGTGGTTGTCCTGGCACCACGATGCCAGATTCTTCACTTCATCCATGTAGGCCGCCTCATCGTTGTTGGAGATGGCACCCAACACCACTGTGTCGTCAGCAAACTTCACAATGGTGTTGGAGCCATGGGTGGCCACACAGTCTGAAGTGTAGAGGGAGTAGAGCAGTGGCGAGAGGACACATCCCAGCGTACGTTTCTGTGTGCCTGACTGTGTGTTAACGGTGTCCCCTTCAGCGTGTGGCGTTGGACGACTGAAAGCCTCAGTGGCGCACACAGTGCTCTGAGACAGCACTCTCAGGTACCTGCTGTTGCACACCATATTAAAATATCTGTAACGGGACTCGTTAACATGTTTTAAATGTGCTGCTCTGAAGATAAGCTAGTATTTTCCATACTGTGAGAACATTAACTAAAAACAGAGAAGTGTTACACATTTATTGGCAGCATGTCCTCGCCGCGCCTGCAGCGGTGTACATCCAAAACTGACGGCGGTGGCACCTCGCTGCAGTTTTGGTTCAGTGAGATTGAGTGGATTTCGTCACTGCGGCCAGGCCAGCGGCAGGAGCGTATGAGCAGGTCGTCTCTGTGTCGATTAGAGAGAAGATGAGACGCTCTGCGGAGACATCTGCTTCGTTTCCTGTTCCCACTTCCTCTGGAGCGGTGCGTCCATCGCAGTGACGGTGAGTGCAGTAACAGCGGGCGGGTAAATAATGCGTCTGTCCTCCTCCTTCAGGTTTGTAATAAAGCAGATCTCCTGCGGATGGATGCTGAGCTCCACCTGAGCCGTCACATTCATCCACAGAGACCACACACAGTCTAGAAGGCCATCTCACTTTAAGCGCGCTTAGTGCTGACTCGACGTTGCTCTCGATGGATTGGTGGGCTGCATGTGAGCAGGTACATCTGTGCACCATTGGCTCATCACCTGGAGATCTTTTGGTTTATCTCAAAACTTTTGGTTGTCCTGACACCGAGGAGCGCGTTAAACCGAGCGGCTGTTTTTTACCGATCTCATGGTCGGAAGTTCCTCAGCAGCTGCTCGCCACTCTGCGAGGCTCTCGTTGGTCAGGGCTCAGCGTTTCATTAGTGTTTCACCTGTGTGTAGTGAGGTCAGGTGTTTTAACGGGAGGTCGCGGCCTCACTTTATCAGATGTGAGGCTGCACGCTGCAGCAGCAGCAGGTTTAATAAGCAGCGGCTGATGTTCGCCTCTAATTCTCTCATATTACCTTAAAGGTCAGGGTATCCATGTTAGTATTTGGGCTACTTTGTGGACAAGTAAAACTTTGGCTCTGTGTTACTGCCGAAGGTGTTGACATACCAGTATTGTGTCCTTATTAAGAGATGGAGCTGCTTTGAAAAAAGTAGCACGCGGTTTTCAGAACTTGTCTGTTAAGCTGCTATATTGGTCATGTGACGCCCACAATTCCAGAGTACACATTTGACGTGAAGTAAAAGAAGACGGTTTGTAAACAGTGTGGAGCAACCGTCGCCGGTAAAAACACAACACACTTTTACATTATATATTTTGGTCAGATTACTTAACCTCCAGTCTACGATAACCTTATGATATTTAGTCAACTGAAAACAGACTAAAACGAAAAAAATGTAGATGCCTAAATTAAGACTGAAACTAAGTCCAAATTTATTGTGAAAATTAACACTGCCTCAAAAACCCTATCCCCCATATTTTTTCCCCATACTGGCTTCTCTTTTACTTGCTCCCTGTTTGGTCCAGAATTTAATTTAAAAGCCTTAATGTCATGAATAATCATACCCCACGTTATCCTAAAGATCACATCATTCAATCAGAAGTACCTGATTCAGACAGTCCAGGACATAGATGCTGTACTCATTCCAACTGAGGATCCAGCCCTCTTTCAGGAAACAACTAAGCAGCCCGAGCTGGCGGTCTGCTGGACGGTACCCTCCGATTGGGTCAGGACGAGGAAACAACTCAAACTGAGGTATCTGAGTCAGGCAGGTGTACAGAAAACAGGCCTGTTACTAACACAGGTGTATCAATTTCAGTGTATATGTATAGGTATGTGTTGGTGTTCCCAGTGTACCTGTGAGTTAAAGAGGGGCTTGAGCAGCCGGGTGTCCTCCACCTGTCCTCTGATGTCAGACCTCCACAGTCTGAGTCCAGGTCGAGCAGCAAACACCTGAAGGTCACTCTGTTTACAGAGAGCAGGTAGGAAACAGGCTCCGAACCGTCCACTGCTGTAACAGCACACAAATTCCACAGTATCAGTACAGGTACAAGTGATGCTTCTGTGTACGAGTATCACCAGTGAGCACAGGTATAGATAATATAGACGAGTACCACTAAATCAGTAACCGGTAAAATTTTAGGGTCTTTACCTTACAACAGCGGTCCCCAAACTTTTTTGGGCCACAGACCGGTTTAATGTCAGACAATATTTTCACGGACTGGCCTTTAAGGTGTGGCAGACAAATATAAGAAAATAAAATGACACGACCAAGACAAAAACTGTGGCATTTTGTAAATATAATAATAAATTGTAATTGTGTAACTTTATTAGCAGCATCCTCCTGAAATGCACCAACAACACTGACACCCTCCTCTCTGCCACTTAATGATCTCTGGTCGCTATGGCAACGTGTAAAAATTTCTTTCAAAATACGACACACATCTGCAACAGGAGGTGAGATGAGGATGGGGTAAGGGGATGGGGATAGGTGGGGTCTGGGGTTACCTCTTGCGGGGCTTGGTGCCCAGCTGTAGCACTTCCTGTTTCTGTGTGCAGTATAGCAGGGATCTCTGCTGCGTTGATACCAGCAGCACCTGGTGACTATACTCCATCTGAACCACACCTGAGGACTCCTCCAGCAGCAACACAGGCTTACACACCCCCTGCACGGACGCACACACACGGCGTAAGGGCGGGTGTGTTACAATGGACAGGACGGAGGCAGTGTGGGTATTTACCTGGTCCAGGTCCAGAGAGGTGAACACAACTCGTCCTTTATCGTCACCGGAGAAAAGCTTCATCCCGTTTGTGCTCCACGCCAACGCTGTGACAGAGCCTTTATGGAGGCCGACAACATCGAAACGCCGCAGCTGCACAGAGACAGACAGCTGTGTGTGTGTGTGTGTGTGACACGGGTGCACAGAGGCAGAGGGGGTAACAACAGCGTTCATTGTCAATCAATCTTCTTACCTGTTTGTTGCGACCAGGAAGCGGAGATACCAGCTGAAAGACTGCAACCCGTCCTGAAGAGGTTCCTACAGCAACCAGGTCATCAAAGCAGCTGAGCAGCTTCACAGCTGTGATTGCATCATACTTCCCCTGTTACACACACACACACACACACACAGGTCAAAAGCAGTCACCTGTCTCTCGGTCTTCCGGGTGTGAACTTGTTACCTGTCCTGTCTGTGGTGAACAAACATCTCACCATGCACTGCAACATGTTTTATGATCATGTGATCTGTCTCGGTGCGTCTCACTCCTGTTCAAACCTTTTCAAACTCTCACAGGTGGCTCCAGGAGAGTCTGAGGTTGAACCAAATGTAACCTGTAACACCTGAACCTGAATGCATCACTGGTCACATGATTGCAGGAGATGATTGTCACCTGTCTGAGCACACCTCCATCAGTGTAAACACGAGTTAATGAAAGTCTGAGCGCATCATGCAGATGCAAAAGTACCCGTTTAAAGAATCCAAATATAATTTCTGTCTTTATTTAACCTGCCAGCTATCTGACATCACCTGTGTGCCATTGCCTGTCTGACACAAGTCCACATAAACCTCCCCAACACTTAGTATCTAAGTATTGTAGGAAAAGACCTCTCACCTCTAAGCTGTATTTGTTCAGGTGTGCGAGCCGGCGGCAGTACAGGTAGAGCATACCAATGCTGCTGCCCACAGCCAGGAAGTCACTGCTACTGTCCAAAGCTGTCAGGTAAACCAGGACTGACCTGAAGCCCCGCTGCACCTGCAGGGAAACAGGGGACCCCTCAGCTTCATCTCTGACACCATCATCATCATCCACACCTCGACAGGTACATACCTTGGCTGGGATGGCATTCAGCAGGTAGTAGAGTGGGCAGAACTCCCTCAGGACAGACTGCGGGGCCAGCTGAGCAGCCATGTTACTGCCGAGGTGAACTCAGCTGATCCTAGCAAAAAAACAACAACACAGAAATACACCTGAGGACAGGTGAAAAACCTGCTCATCACCTGCAGGAGCCTGGACCAAAGAGTTCAGTGAATATCTGTTTAGAACCTTCCGGCTGTTCTGGGAACGCCAGGAAGTCTCTCACTACCGTCAGGGTTTTAATCTTTAACCCTTCACCAGTCTGCGAGGGCGGCGCCCTGAAGCACGTGAACGCCTGAGATTTACCGATAGTACGGCAGCTCAGTGGATCAAACAGACACCGAATTAAAAAAAACGCTAGCCAAGCTCAAACGGTGCTGCTGAACACTGATCTAATTTTCGCTGAGGCGGATTCACAGTAAAATCTCCGTTTGTTAAGTGGAGTTCGGCGTGGACGCCATGAAGGTCCCTATTCCCGATCAATTATCAATGAGCCTTTACGCCAAAAACATGTTTGCGGTTCGACATCTGGCAGCTACACGCCGCGCAGACGCAATATAAAGGAGCCAGCGACGTCATTCTACTCTTCATTAAAATAACAATAAAGGTGAATCTGCAGTTTGAAAGCGACCAGCCTGAACAAACGTTGAAATTTAACCGGATTTAAAGCCTGTTCGGTGGAGCAGACTTGTGCCAAATAAAGCAGAACCGTTTGCTGGATGTTATGGAAAGTCTTGGTTTCCCTTAAGCTTCTGTTCTTGTGTTCCAAACTCAGCGGATCTTAAAAATGGCCGTTTACTGAACGGAGTTTGGTTTGACGCTGCAAAAGGCTGATGTTAGCTCGGTAAGCTTCTGTGGAAGGTGACAACTGAGAATAAATATCCCCAAAACGAAGTGAACAAACAAAGAAATAATTAAATAAACAAAAGCAAACAAACAGTCACTGCGTTGTTTACACATAAGTGTCCGGGCTAGCATCAGTGTCGAATGCTGGCTAACACCGGCGCGTGAAGGAGATCGTGACATCTCACCGAAAGCTGCCCGCGAACGAGGCCGCGCAGATGTTGATCCAGGTGTTTTTGGTGCAGCTGGATGTTGGGGATCGGACAGGTGACATCGCCCTGCGTGACTGCTTCCACCGAGGCCGTCCGCAAACTGCGCCACCTGCTGGTCACAAGCATCAAGAAGCTGCGGCTCCCCTCAGCTTCCGGTTTTTATTTTTATTTTAGGTGTTTGTTTATTCTGGGTAAAACTAAAACTCCACCGATAAAACTCCATCTCCCGCCTTATAATTAATAAATAAACATAAACATTCAGAATTTAATGACCGGAAACGGAAACTCGACGACAGATGACTGGAAAACAAGGAAACTGGATCAGATTAACAAATATTTTTAACTGGAACAGACGAGTAAAACTGGTGAAAAATTAATGACTGGATTAATTTAACTTGATTTTGTGTGTGTGTTTTCTGGAGATACATTTATAAAAGTAAATCAATATAAAGATGAAATTAGAGAAATATCCGGTATACAAAACTCTCTAATCAATCATAATGTGCTGTTTGCTTACAAACAGCTTTTCGTCAAAATGTCTTTATTTTAAAACGCTTAGGGTATCTTTAATGTAAATGCGATTTTATTTTCTATTAATATTCAGTGAACTAAACTCGGCTGTGATTTTACACACTTTTAAAGTGATTTTAAACTTTTTTAAAGATGACCCACGCCGGATCTTTTCACGGTGAAACACTGGATCCGCTCCGGGAAATGCGCGCTCCCGCTCCTGCTCGGGCTAAGCTAAGCTAGTTCAAATCTCCCCCCGCTAACCGTCAGCGCTCCCGGTATCACTGCTCCCGTTAATGTCGTCCTTCATCCCCGCGGAGCGTTTCTGCTTCGTGCACACACAGCGTCCATAAATCAGTATTTATTCGGTGTAATCGATCGATCGATCCGGTTGGTTTCATCCCCCGAGTGTCTGCACTGACTCCAACCTCACAGCCAAAATGGCGGACAGCGAGGGTGACAGAACAATAACAGCCCCGGAGTCGTCGGGGGCCGCGGATCAGCCCCCCACCGCCCTGAGCGCCCAGCCCGGGGACGGCTCACCAGCAACCCGCACTGCTCACAGCAGCAAGCCCGGGGAGAACGTAGCGGCGGCCGGCAACCAGAGCGGCAATCTGAAGCCCGTGTCCGGCACGGAGGGCGACCAGCCGGGCCACAGTGTACCGGTGGCGTCCGGGGCTCAGCTGGCGGAGCTACTGCCGAGCCAGCCGGAGGAGCAGAGCATTCTGGTGGCCACGGAGTTCACCGACCTGGCTAACACCACCATCCTGTACGTGCAGCCAGACGGCAGCCTGGTGGAGAGCTCCGGGCTGACGGCAGAGGAGCAGCAGGCGCTGCTGGAGCAGCTCACCAAGCAGCAGGTGGTCCAGGTTTCCGACACCGAGGCGGCCCAGCTGCTCCAGCAGGGCCAGCTGATCAAACCGGCTCACAGCGCAGCTCTGGATCCGAGTCAGCTGCAGCAGGTCATCAACCAGGTCACCAAGTCCCAGCAGCAGCAGGTCCAGGTGTCACAGCAGCAGGTCCCAAAACAGCAGATCCAGGTCTCCCAGCAGAACCTGAAAGGCCCGAACAACGCCTCCCAACAGCTGAAGAGCGTGGCCCAGCAGGTGGCCATGCAGACGGGAAGCTCGATCCCCTTGATCCAGAAAAAGGTGGGTCACATAATAATAAAAATAATGATAATACTACATTTTATTTGAAAGCGCCTTTCAGAGCACTCAAGGACACTGTACACAGCAGAATAATAAAAACAAGCAATTTACACAATCATAAGAGCATAAGACATAAAACACATTTGAAATAGCAGAGTGTTATGTGGGATGAGCTGTTTTGAACAAGTGAGTTTTGAGTCTAGACTTAAAAAGAGAGAATGAAGTGATATTTCTTATATCAGGATGAAGGGAGTTCCAGAGTCGAGCAACTGAAAGCCCTGCTCCCCATGGTGGCAAGACGGGGAGAGGGGACAGAGAGAGAAGAAGATCTAAGACACCGAGATGGAATGGTGATCTGAACCAAATCAGAGAGAGGGAGAGATGTCGAATAGCCTTAAATGTATACAGAAGCATTTTGAAATTGATGCGATATTTGACCGGGAGCCAATGAAGCTGCTGCAAGACAGGAGTGATGTGATGGATAGAAGGGATCCTGATGATAATACGGGCAGCAGAGTTCTGGACCCATTGGAGCTTGTGGATGGATTTTTGAGTAAGACCAAAAAGAAGCAAGGCTATGGACAAGAATGGCAGCGGCATGTGGGGAGAGAAAAGGACGGCGACGATTAATGTTGCACAATTGAAAATATGCAGACCGAGTGACATTATTGATGTGTGAATTGAAAGATAGAGTACTGTCGAGGATGACACCCAAGCTTTTCACAGAGGAAGAAATGGAGTTTTATTTTTTGATTGAGTATTGATTGTAATAGAGAAACTGTTGGTTCTGGATAATGTTGATTTAGAGCCGACCAAGACAAGCTCGGATTTGTTACTGTTGAGTTTAAGAAAATTAGAAGAGAACCATGAATTTAGTTTGGCTAAACAGAGGGTGAGGGAGGATGGGGGGAGAGCAGAATCATGATTAAACCAGAAAACCAGACTGGAACTATTCATACAGATTATTGTTAGTTAAGTGTGAGTGGAGTTGTGGCAACTATCTTCTTGAGAATTTTTGAGAGGAATGGTAGATTGGAAAAAGGACAAAAATTGTCAAAATTATTGAGGTCTAGACCCGTTTTGTTTTTGTTTTTTTGTTTTTTTCAATATTGGGGTGACGGCAGCAACTTTGAAGGAAACAGGAACAGTTCCAGTGGTAAGTTAAGAATACAGGGTGGGCCATTTATATGGATACACCGTAATATTAAAGTCCTGTTTGTGGCGCATTAGTATATGTGAGGGGGCAAACTCCTCAAGATGGGTGGTGACCATGGTGGCCATTTAGAAGTCGGCCACTTGATACAACTTTTGTTTTTTCAATAGGAAGAGGGCCATAGTGACACATCAAACTTATTGGTAATGTCACAAGAAAAACAATGGTGTGCTTGGTTTCAACGTAGCTTTATTCTTTCATGAGTTATTTACAAGTTTCTGACCACTTATAAAATGTGTTCAATGTGCTGCCCATTGTGTTGGATTGTCAATGCAACCCTCTTCTCCCACTCTTCACACACTGATAGCAACACCGCAGGAGAAATGCCAGCACAGGCATGCAGTATCCGTAGTTTCAGGTGCTGCACATCTCGTATCTTCACACCATAGACAATTGCCTTCAGATGACCCCAAAGATAAAAGTCTAAGGGGGTCAGATCGGGAGACCTTGGGGGCCATTCAACTGGCCCACGATGACCAATCCACTTTCCAGGAAACTGTTCATCTAGGAATGCTCGGACCTGGCACCCATAATGTGGTGGTGCACCATCCTGCTGGAAAAACTCAGGGAACGTGCCAGCTTCAGTGCATAAAGAGGGAAACACATCATCATGTAGCAATTTCAAATATCCAGTGGCCTTGAGGTTTCCATTGATGAAGAATGGACCCACTATCGTTGTACCCCATATTCCACACCAAACCATCACTTTTGTTGTTCCAACAGTCTTGGAGAGATCCATCCAATGTGGGTTAGTGTCAGACCAATAGTGGTGGTTTTGTTTGTTAACTTCACCTTTCACATAAAAGTTTGCCTCATCACTGAACAAAATCTTCTGCGTGAACTGAGGGTCCTGTTCCAATTTTTGTTTTGCCTGTTCTGCAAATTCTGTGCGCCGATCTGGGTCATCCTCGTTGAGATGCTGCAGTAGCTGGAGTTTGTAAGGGTGCCATTTGTGAGTAGCTAATATCCACCGAAGGGATGTTCGACTAATGCCACTCTCCAGTGACATGCGGCGAGTGCTACACTGTGGGCTCTTGCTGAATGAAGCTAGGACAGCCACTGATGTTTCTTCATTAGTGACAGTTTTCTTGCGTCCACATTTTGGCAAATCCAACACTGAACCAGTTTCACGAAACTTAGCAAGCAGTTTGCTAACTGTAGCATGGGAGATGGGTGGTCTCGTACGGTGTCTTGCATTGAAATCTGCTGCAATGACCCGGTTACTGCATTCACCAGATATCAACACAATTTCGATCCGCTCCTCACGTCTTAACCTCTTCGACATGTCAATGGCTGTGAACAAAGAGAAACTTCTAAATAACTCATGAAAGAATAAAGTTACGTTGAAACCAAGCACACCATTGTTTTTCTTGTGACATTACCAATAAGTTTGTGTCTCATGGCCCTCTTCCTACTGAAAAAACAAAAGTTGTATCCAAGATGACCGACTTCTAAATGGCCACCATGGTCACCACCCATCTTGAGGAGTTTGCCCCCTCACATATACTAATGTGCCACAAACAGGACTTTAATATCACCAACCATTCCCATGTTATTACGGTGTATCCATATAAATGGCCCACCCTGTAGATGATTAATTTTAAAACTTAGTGGCGGCCGCCATTGCCGCAAACTGGAGTTTGGCTGAGCCGCGCTATGAGTGTAGAGTGTAGCTGGACTATTTGAAAGCAAAATAACAGGTCTTTGAGGGTCAGAAATCTGGCTGATAAGCAAGTGGTCAAATACGTGACACAGTAATTCACAAATAAATTGTTCAAAAATCATACAATGTGATTTTTGGATTTTTCTTTTTAGATTCTGTCTCTCACAATGGAAATGCACCTATGCTGAAAATTGTAGACCCCTCCATGATCTCTAAGTAAGAGAACTTGCAAAATCACAGGGTGATCAAATGCGTATTGACATCACTGTATGAGGGGAAGCAAAGAGGGTAGACAGGCCTTGACCAGAACTGTAGGAATGGGGTCTCGCTGACAAGGAGAAGGTTTTGAATTACAGATGAGATCTGAAATATCAGTGACAGAGGGAAGTTGGAAAGCAGAAAGCAGTGTGATGGGAGTGGAATTGCAAATGAAGAGCTACATGGAGGAAGATCCATGCTGAGAAAGTCCAACTCGATTGGGGCCTGGGCAGGTGATGCAGGTGAGGCGTGACAGCAGCAGCTCGCAGTGGGCTCCCGTCTCCATGTTTCTGAACATGTTTACCTGCTGTTTACTTAACCACACGGTTAGTTTTTCAACTTCAGGTTCAGAAACATAAAAAACGGGTTTGATTGTGAATTTTCACATTTGGAGCCCTTGGAACTTTTAAATGCTTCACACTGACATAAGAACTCATCAGTCCATTTTCATTATCCATACACTCTTCAGGAATCCTTAAACCAACTTCTTCATCGACTCAGTTTGTGATCTTAATGTTGCCATGGTAACAAATCTCTGAATAATCACACTCATCATGTGTTTTGATCTACTTTCTGTGTGTCTGTCCTTTCAGTCGGAGCCCGTTAGGATCCAGATCCAGGTGCCTCCCAAACAGGAAGTGAAGCCTGGCTCCGCCACCCAGCAGAAGTCGGTCACTCAGCCGCAAGTGAAGCTGTCAGCCAATGGCAGCGTGAGCAGCACTCAGATTATCCACATCCAGCCCGTGGTTGGTCAGGAGGGTCAGCAGTTCTTCCTGCAGCAGAATCCTGGAGACCCACCCATCCAGCTGCTGCTGCAGAGCCCCGCCCCCGTGGTCGGCTCACTGCTACCATTGGTCCACAAGCTGACGGGCCAGACGGCATCAGTTTCCTCCAGCGTAGGTCAGAAACCCACAGCAACACCAATCAGAGTGTCCACGGCACCCACTGTTAAGACCCCAATCCCTTCAATAATTAAGACTCCACCCACTACTGTGGCTAAAACTGTTAGCTTTCCATTAATTAAAACACCTGCTAACGGCACGATGGCTGCTGCCCGTAAAAGTCCCATTAAACCACCTGTCACAGTCACGGCAGTCCCAGTACAGACCGCCGCGCCTGCTGCACAATGTGTCACGGTGGCCACGCCCTCTACAGCCCCTCCCACTAAGGACAGAAGTGAGCAAAAAGAGAAGGAGAAGAAGGCAAAGAAGAGGGAGAAAAAAGCAATGAAGGTCCAAACCCGGTCCGGGCGGGTCTCCAGACCACCGAAGTACAAAGCCAAAGACTACAAGTTCATAAAGACAGAGGACCTCGCCGAAAGTCACCAGTCCGACTCAGACGACTACTCTGACATGAGCGTGGAGGAGGAGGACGGCGAGGGCAGCAGGAAGGATGGCGCCACGCCCGGCAGCTCCCTCACCTACAGCCACAAGTCTCGGTCCCACCGCTGCCAGACCTGCGACAAGGCCTACATCGGTGCTGGCGGCCTGAACCGCCACTACAAACTGAACCCGACCCACGGGGAGCCAGAGCCACCCGGCGACCCACCGGGGAACACACCGCACCCCCTTCCAGACAACAGCCAATCAGAGGAAACGGCAACAGTCGGCGTCAATGAGGAGGAGGAGGAGGAGGAGAAAAATAAGGATGACAAACCTGCGGCCACGGCAACAAATAAAGTGAGAAATCATCCACCAATCACAGCAGAGATCTGTCATCCTACAGTTTATTTTCTTATTGTCTGTGTACAGTTAATAAGCTGTTAACTAACCAGCTAATTATGGCTGGTTAGCCCTTTCTGGAGCTCAAACATTCAGGATAATAACAGCTGTCGACAGTAAGCTGACTGTTGTCCGTCTGCAGGTGGAGGGGGGTCCAGCAGCAGCTGTAGGACTCAGAGGCCTCCATCATCGGGGCCCCGGCCGTCCCCGAGGACGAGGGCGAGGCAGGGGGCGGGGACGAGGGCGGGGACGGTCACTGGGGCCACCTCCTAAGGTGAGATTGCTCATGGAGTATGAAAGTGATGAACGGCTGCCGGTGAGAGTTCATGTTACAGCTAGCCGGTCGTCATCGTTCCCAGACTGTGAAAGTGCCGTCGCTGTTCTGTTGTAGTTGAAGGACTTCAGCTTTTCAGCTCTTTGTTCTTCTTCAGGGAGAGAAATTTGCTCCCTGCAACATTACAGTCGGGCTCAATGTCTGCAGTGGAGAGCACACAGGTGACACTGAGAAGCAGAAGCTTCTTCCTCTTTGAGTGAAGAACAAAACTCCAGCTGTGACTCAGTTCATTTTTACTCCTGGCACAAACAACTGCTGCTTTGTAACCTGCTTCAGTTCACTCACTTCACCCTGCGTGTGCTTCAGAGGTCCCTGGCAGAGAGTGCACTGCTGCCTGCTCCTATGTCACTTCACCTGGTGATCCAGGTGTGCTTTATCCCAATTCAAAATAGAGCTGGGTGATATAAGATTTTTTCATATCACGATATGTTTTTTTCATTTCAGGCGATAACGATATCTATCACGATATAAGCCAAATAACTATATTTGTAAGATGTAAATGTGCCGTTGCTCACAAGTAAAATGTGAAATAATCAGCAGCTTGTTTTGATTTAAATATTTATTTCCCATAATAAATTCAACAGGGTAGATGTACTTAAGGAACATGAGACTTTTTCAGATAAATAAATGCAAATATTGCAAACTACACAAAAGGCAGCCGCTAAAGCGTTTAAGTTTCAAAATAGAACAAACAAAACAGACTACTAAATTGTCAATTCCACTTAGAAACAAAATATTAATTCTAAAAATAAATCTTAGTTTGTTTTATAGAAGAACAGACAAAACTGACTAACTTTTGTCAATATCAAATAAACTGAGAACTAAAAGGAAATTCTCAATCTCTCCTTGTTGTATAGCTTAGCTTTTCAAACAGTTTTAACAGTTACTTTAGTCTGACAAAAGCCGAATGACGGATCAGCGCTTCCAGTCAGAGACTGAGCATGCACCGCTTTATTGTATTTCCAGACTTGTTTTCAGCACAATTTACAGTGCACGCTACTCTGTTTTTTGTCAGACTTGAAATAGCTGAAATACCTTCACACTACGGAACTTCTCTGGCTCTTCTGTTCGACAATCTCTCCGGCATTGAAACCATCATCTGTTTTCTCTTCGGTCACGCTCGGTTGATTTTTCTAGTCGGCACGCTCATTTCCTCCATTACCCGGGCGGCACGGCGGCTGGCTGCTTCCCAAACAAATACACATGTGCGGCTTGGCACTTGTGCTGTATGTAACAAGTCACGTGACGCTGCGGCTGTGATTGGTTCGGCTCTGCACTACTTAATGTGGATTGGCTGTTCTTTTTTTTTTTTTTTTTAAGAGGACAAGAGACGAGGCCTATCGCAATAGTTAAATTTTTCTATCGAGAAAAAGTTATTTCGCAACACATGTCGTGATCGTTCTATCGCCCAGCTCTAATTCAAACTAAAGTACTTTCATCTCTCAGAAAACTCACATTTCTCAGAAACATGGGCTCTGACACATTTACAGTGAAGCTGCATTCATGCACGCACAGACACACTTGAATTGAAAAAGGATAAATGTTGCCTTCAAAATAAAAGCAACAAAGTAGTATCGTCCTACAAAATGGCAAAACACAGTAATCATTCTGTGTACGGTGTCTGCGATGGGACAAACGGCACAATATGCGACCTCACGCGCTGTCGGGGATGCTTTGCTGTAAATAGACCTTTGTTCAACTCTTATTAGAGCTTTGACTACATCTGTCACTTGTCCAGGTGAGCTCACCTGTACAGTAGTTTGCACAGAAACCTCGTCCTGCTCTGTTAGCACTCAGGTGAATCTGATTGCTCATTTTTCGCAGGTGACTGTGGGCCTCGTGAGTAGGAGAGGTCGTCGTGGTCGACCTCCAAAGTTGGGTGTTACCATGGTAACAGCAGAGCAGCAGGTAGAGAGAAGACGAGAGCGTCTAGAGGAGGTAAGGTGGAGGAAGCAGCTCCTTTCAGAGTAAAGGTCTTCAAAAATATTGATTTATGTGTAGTCACCTAATGTGCTAACACCTGAGTGTCCTATCACGTCGCTCACAGGTGGTGGAGCAGTGCGAGGATGAGGAGCTGATGGACATCGTTCTTCCTCGTCTGACCAAAGTGATGAGTCTGTGGGAGCTAATGCTGGCAAAGGTACGCACACACGAAGGACAAACCTTTATCCACACCTGCCGGGATCTGTGACATCATCAGGGGCTCAGAATCAGAATACTTTATTAATGCCAGAGCAAATTATGTGAGCACAAGACAGTGGAGCATGTTATTACAGACAGCTGACAGTTTAAACTGAGCTGCTCTCTCATCGCACTGACTCTTATTTTCTCTGTAAATGATGTGCAGCTATTGCAGTGTATCATGTGCCCTGGCTGTTCCAGGTGGAGCGCGGCGGTCCGGGTCGAACTCATTTCCCAGACATTTACCGTGAGTTCGAGTCCCTGCAGGCTCAGGTGAGGCAGGCCGCCCAGGATTACATCAGTAGCCCGCAGGGTGGAGCCACGCCCCTGGAAATCAGGAACATCGAGGTGAGGCCCATGCTGACATCAGAACGCCTGTTACAAGTGGACCCTGCGGCGTACAGGTGACCCAGACTGTGCTGTGTTTCAGGTGGCCAGGTCTCTAGGGATCCTGGACGAGGTGAACAGGATGAAGGTGGTTCCTGGAGCGTCTCCTGGCTCCAGTTCAACAAATAAGAACGTGCGATACATGGAGGTAAGCACACCTGCATCCAAGTTGTTATAACAAGATAAGCCTACGTCCCCGCATGGTCGGGCGGTCAGTCTAAGCAGCCAATCACAGCTTTAGAGTCGTAGCTGACAATGAGGTCGACCACAGCTTCTCACTGAGGTTTACCTGAAGATTAGAGGTACGGTTCTAATCCGCATCAGTCTCCTTCCCAGAACTCTAAGATGCTGCCGCCATCCAAGAGGTTCAAGATGGAGAACAGCGTCCCCGTGCATCACAATGGCCTCGAGACGCCAAAAACAGGTATGGCTGGAATGTCCTAATCTACAGCTAAATTGCAGATAAAACATCTATCTGTGTTTTATTAATCTCTCTGCATGTCATCCGACCAGGTGGGACCGCGGTGACCTCTGTGACCCCTCTGAAGTCCTGCTCGGTCTCTGTCGCTCCTCTCGTGATTCCAGAGGGAACCAGACTGTTGACAGTCTCTGCTGACTCCTCCAGGTGAGCTGTCTCTACCCCCTGTTTGCTGAGTACATGTGCGTGGTAGCCACGCCCTGAGGTGACGATGTGATCACAGGTGACCTGTGAGGTCAGGGTTTCCGTAATGTGGCGAATGTATTTTTACTCGGCCATTTCTAGAAAATCGAGTTCAGGTGAGGTCACTTCTGGAAAGCGCTCCTGTCTCACTGCACTGCAATGTGTTTCTCACAGTTCCTCACAGGCCCCGCCCCCTGACACCCCTATGGAAGTGACCCCAGGTGAGGACCATGACGTCCACCAGGAACAAGCGTCAAGCTCTACAGACATCGGACCCCAGGTGACGGAGCTGGAGAAAGCTCTGGGTTCAGGTCCCAGTGACCCCACGGACACAAAGTCATCTGAGCCCGCCCCTACAGCCGGATCTGTCATCAAGCCTGAATCCAGCCTGATCCAGACTCTAAGCCCCTCCCACCCTGAGTTGGGCCCCTCGGAGGCCAAAGAGGTGCAGGAGGGCGAGGAGATCTACATCCAGACGGAGGGGCTGACGGTGCAGCTGGCAGAACCGGGCTCAGACGGGATTGTGATCGTTAACGGGCCAGATGGAACCACCATGCACATTCAGACCCCGGAGGGCGTGCCGCTGGAGGCGGTCCAGGCCCTGCTGGGCATTGAGGCGTCCGACGGAGCCAAAGCCCCCCAGTAAACACCTGGACCGGAACCAGCACCTGGTCTGTACCACGCTGACTTTTAAGGTGGAGTGAGGCAGTGCTGCAGACAGACGTACCTGACACCATCCTGCACTTTCGGCGCCCCCCTCAGGTTTCTGCTGGACTTTACAGCTGTAGTAAACACTGCCGCCTGCAGGGGGCGCCTGCTCTGACTCCGCCCTGCTGAGGACAACAGGACGAACAATTCCGTTAACCTGACCCCAGACCGTACCTGGAAACTTAGGTCCGGTCATTTCTGGTTCAGACTGAAGCTCCTGTTGATGATGTTCGCCATGACTTCAGAAACCAGAGGGATGGCGTCATGGCGACAGGTGGTTTCACCTTCATCCAGGTGCAGTAGCGTGTTCTGCAGACTCTGTACAGTGCATCTGATTGGCTCGTTTAGTGCCACCTGAGATGATGTCATCAGCAGCCTCCCTGGTTTCCTGATTGGCTGTGAATGTGTAAACTTTGTGTCTGGACTCGTTGACCGTGAAGTGATCCGTTGGATGTTCATATGTAGATAAAGTTTAAAAAGTTGCACTATTTTATTACTTTTTATAAAATTCACACAACACGTTCTCCAAACGGGATGAGAACATTCGGAGAACCGACACGAGAACAGAGGGAAAAAAACGTTGTCCTGTTCGAGTGTTTCCTGTTCCTCCCAATAAACTAAGCTGAACTCCACCCACCTCAAAGCGTCTGTGTTCTCGCGCACACACCTGTCAACCCTCTAACCAGGGATGTCCACCTTGTGCTTCCAATGAAAATTTAAAACACACACAGCAGATTTGAAACAACTTTATTGTACACTTTTCATGTGTACAAAGACCTCCGTCTTTATTTCAGGCACATAAACACATCACATCCATAAAGGGCGGGCTGTGGGCTTCAGGAAGAAAAACCACCGAAGAAGAAGCCATCGCTACAGGTGGCTCATGCAGAGTCTGACCAGGTGTGTCGCTTCCGGTTTGAACAAACTTGCCATCAATCCGTGATGTAACAAGAAAAAACAAAAATGCTTCAAACATAACATCGCCACAGCAACCAAACCCTTGAGTGGGTAAGTTCTTTGTGGAGATGTTTAATATTAATGATGTCATCAGAATTAAGCCACACAAGTACAGGTGAGCTCCGCTGTGCTGATGACAGGTCACGTATTGATCAGTTTATTGCCTGTGATCTCAAACAAAAAAGGGGCTGAGTGAGTCTCCTTCATCGAGGTGGAGCCAGGGTCACACCTGCATCAGGTTTAATGGATGATCAATAGAGTCACTCATCAATCTGGCGTTCCTCTGTTGCGACTCTTTCATGTGCTTCATCTCCAACAGGGCTGATGGTCTCACAGTGGGCGGTGCCCAGTCTCCAGCAGCAACGCCTCCAGCCTGAGTCTGCTCTGCGTGGGAATGAACGGCTGATGGAGCCAGCAGGACAGAAAGACCATGCAGAGGTCAGAGGTCAACGTGTGAGCCACTTCCTGTAGGATTGTCTGCTTTAAGAGGAGCTCCTGACGGAACGAGTCGAGCAGCACCTGAGAGATTTCACCTGAAACACAAATTAAACAATCACCCAAAGGGATCACAGCATGCAGCTCCACGACAGGACAGGTAGTGTGCTGCCTCACTCAGGGGCACGTTACAGGAAGCAGGTTCAGTTACAACTGAGTCTCTTAACCTCGAGATGAGGGAGAAAGAGAGTTAACGTCGACTATGAGACAGTAACCATGGCAACACTGAACCTAACTGTATGCTGGCAGGTGTTTTTTGCCTGACTCCTCCCCTCCTGCTGCACCTGAATCAGCTGACTGACCTCAGATTCATGAAGTTGGAGCTCGGAGGAGACAATCTGCAGAAGTCTTTACAAACACTGAAGTCTCACATTTATGTTAGTTTGTTATTTTTGTGTTTAGCACGAAGCTCTGACAGTCAATCAGTAATCAATGTATCAGGACAGAGACAGTGATGACATCACAGATCTATCATCTCCGTGACTCTGTGGACAGTGACGCTGTCAGTTTCCTACATGCAAACGTTTACTGTGTTACACTCTAATCACCGATCGATCATTTATCATAGTCACCACTGGAGAATATCTGAGTGAAGATGAGCTCAGATGACTTTTAGACTCTTAAACTGAGACCGTGACGTTTCAAAGCTGCTGCAGACAGTCTGATTGTAATCGGCAAAGTTATTATCGTTAACGAAAACTAACGAAATAACAAAAACTAGAAGTGAAAAAACATTTTTGTTAACAGAAATAAAAACAAAAAAGGAAAACTAACTAAAACTGTAATGAGTGTTCACAAAACTAACTAAAATTAACTGAATTTATAGCAAAAATGTGTTTAGTTTTCATTGATGTGTGCGTGTCATACAATAGTCAAGGGTGAAAATGAAGTTTAGTTTCCAGGTTTTTTTCTTGCTGTGTCTCATTATGCCAGCAGGTGGCAGTGCGTTAGTCGAGTCGTCTGTGTTGCTGCTCCGTCCACACGCAGAATCATGTCAGGAAAAGTCAGGAGAAAGCGCCAGAGTCCAATTTGGGATTACTTTGAATATGACTGTGTTTTGGATAAAGCAAGTGTCTTGTAGTGGAAAGAGCAGAGGTGTGGACTCGAGTCACATGACTTGGACTCGAGTCAGACTCGAGTCATTAATTTTATGACTTTAGACTTGACTTGAAAAAATGTTCTAAGACTTGTGACTTGACTTGGACTTTTACACCAATGACCTGGGACTTGAATTGGACTTGAACCGGTTTACTTGAAAAGACTTGATATTTCACCCCAAATATAAAATTTAACATGCATATTATATAGAGATTGAAAATGTGACGTCATTCAGGGGTAAAACCGCAAAGGATTCTGGGAACTCGTGGCAAGAGGTACTAGCGCACGCAGGCTTTCAATTGAAATCAGTCACACAGCGATAAAAAGAAACACAAAAATGTCAAGAAGCTGTTGTATTATTAACTGCAATAGCCGGTCGCATGACAGCCACGGGAAGCAGACGGGTAAAGAGATCGGTTGTTATCGGATTACATCGTTGAAGAGAAATTGTTCAAGCCATGTTTCCGAAGTAACAAGGAGGCGACGGATGGCCTGGATTGCAGCCATTCAAAGATCAAATATAACGTCCCAGAACACTCCAGCTCACAGGTTAGTCTGCTCCAAGCATTTACACGAAGGTCAGTGTTTTTTAGTAGTTAATACGTCATTTTCATAACATAATTGGTGATATAGGTTACAAGCAAGTCTGGCGCTGAACAGAAATTGTCGCGCTATGCTCCTTTATTTATTGTGCATAAATAGTGAATTGTCCTGACACAATATTGCGTTTCGCTTCTGTTATTATGGTACATTGACAAAAACATATACTTTTATTCACAGGATAAAACAGGTTTTTTGTATCACTAATTGCCCAGTACGATTACAGCAAACAATATTATTGTCACTGCTACATTTCTGTAATGCTACCAGAAATTATTTTCACTGCTAATTAATTACCATTGAGCTCAAAGGTTATATTAATAAACGGTTAACGAATGTGTATTTATGACGACGATTTGTGAGACTGGTAAACTTATGATACTGTAACATTCACAAGAACCAGACGGTTGGGTCTCAGTTTGTCCGTTTATTCGGCACATAAGCAAGAGGGTTGCTAACTCAGGGGAGAGCGCCCTCGTACTCCACCTCTCTCCACCCTGGCACACACATACACACAGAACAACCAGGTCCCCCCTCCCCTTCCTGTACACCACCCTCCCTACTTCCTGCAGCATGACCAAACATGAATCTTAAAGGAACAACAACAGTGTGCAGAGATAACCAACATGTCACTGTACAATAACACTTAACCATCGTTACAATACGTACGATGGTCTTTCGTTCTACACGGTGCATTTCAAGGTCCTGTACCCATCCGTCGGTAAACTGTACCTGGGCTTGTTGCAGTGACCTGAAGTTACTAAACTTCACTGAGTGTATGCACTCACTCCAAGAACCGTATGATTATAAATATGCATATAAATATGCTACGATGAGATAGCTGACTTCATCTAACTAGCAAATGTTGTCCAGGCTACGTTGGTGATGCAGTTTTTTTTAATGTGTATGATATTTTGTCATGCGATTTTAAAGCCGGTCCTACAACCGCATCCAAGAATAACATGCAGCTTATCTCAGAACCGTCGGTGAAAAGTATTCTAGGAGCTAGGTTTAATTGAGCTGCATTTTAAGAGGTGCAATTTCACAATTTGTGTATATTTTCTAAGTTCACTATTTTGTCATGTGTTGAGAAAAACACAGATTTAAAAATTACATGGTCTAATATTTACATTTAGCATAACTGCAACATTATTTTTTCGTTTTTTTTAAAGACTCGAAAGGACTTGAAATTCAAAATTTCAGACTTGTGACTTTACTCGGACTTTTACACCAGTGACTTGAGACTCGACTCTGACTTGCCTGACATTACTTGAGACTTGACTTGTGACTTGAGGATAAAGACTTGAGACTTACTTGAGACTTGCAAAACAATGACTTGGTCCCACCTCTGGGAAAGAGACAAATTATGAGGGACATTTCTAAAAGGAAAAAATCCCACAAACCTTAAAGTGCACTTGAAAAGCTCACACAAGAAGACTAACCTAGCTTACCTTGAGAAGGTAAGGGAGCACACTCAACCCTCATCCCCAGAAACAGAAGCTAACCCCAGGCAAGGCAGCGTGATGCATCCCGAGACAACAGGACGGGGATATCTACATAACTGTGTGAGTCAATTGCCTTCAAAAAGTTTATCAATTCACTTGAACCAAAATTACGAACACCCGGTGCTGCAAGAGTTAATAGTCTCATTGGGGCCAAGATATACATTTTATAGTTGCCTGGTATCAATGGGTGTTCATCTGTCTTTATTTATTTATTTATTTATGTAAAGAACCCATAGGTGGGAATGTGAGTTGTCTGTCTCTGCGTGTTAGCCCTGCGACAGACAGGCGACCTGTGCAGGGTGCAGGGTATGGTAGCTGGAATAGCAACATACCAAGGATAAGCAGAAGAGCATGACTGATATGATGAAACTGGGATTTTGTTACACTTAATTATTGCAAACAACTAAAACTATAACTGAAACTAATCAAAACTAAACTGAAACTAAGGATTTTCAAAACAATAACTAAACTAGCAAACAATTGGTAAAAACTAATTAAAACTGATATAAAATTGAAAATCTGAAGTCAAAACTAAATCAAAATAAAAACTAATGAAAATTGCAAAACTATTAAAACCCTGGTAATCAGATTACATTTCAGTCCCTGAATGTCATCTAACCACATTTTAAAGGTTCCGAGTCTGAGCCTCGACATGTTTGGATCTGCTTCAAGGAATCGCAGGCTCCGGAACAGATCCAAAATGGATCCGGATCACAGATTCAGACCGAATCCGGTTCCAGCTCATCCCGTGTGGCTCTATTTAGATCGTTTACAGCTTCTGCATCTCTGACTTCAACCTTCTCTGCTCAGCGTGTGGGCAGCTGAGTGAAAGCTGAGCCACATTTGTCTTTTATCGTTGGAAACATTGGTGTTTTACTCAAACAATGACTGTCAGGCAGCCATCGTTGATCGTGAAGTTGATATGAGATCAGATTATAATTGTTGACACAATTTAAGCATTTTTATCCTATAATGGCAGAATTAATGGAATTTGTTAGTGTTACTGATGAAACGGGCAGAAACCGCAGCAGAAACAATTGAATAAAATCTGAGTAGAGGGCGGATCTGCCTGGAGGCTGTTGCTATGGGCAACTAATCTCACAGCTCCATCAGTAAACTGTGGCTGAATCATCTGATTTAAAGTGAAACGTAAAATTAAGATTAAGCTTCATCTGACCAGTCCTAGCTGCTACACTGTTTCCATCAGCCACGCTGCTCACCGAACTCGCTGGTGCTCCAGCTGTGAAACAGAGGAGTTTTTCTTCCTTCGGCTCCAAACTGAAACGCCTCCAGATCCTCTACTCCACGCTGTGATGTCATCAGACGAGCCATCTTCGTCACCACAGCAGCCTGACAGGAAACAAGAAATGATGTCACACAGTGTTAGAGGTCTTGACGCATGCTCGATGAGCCAGGTAAGCGAATCCCAAAAGTTGATTCTGTCACTTGGAAGAGTGACGAAATGTTTCTCCCACTGAAAACACCACGTCCTCATGAACAGAATCAAACCTGATCAGCCTATCAGAGTAGAGCTCCTTCATCGGTCACATGATACATGTAAAATGCTTGTCATATGAGCATGCTCGGAGGCTCCAGCAAAACACTGATAGCCTCCTTCCTGATTCCTGTTATTGATTATTATCTTGCTTGATTAGCTCTATCTGGGAGTTCAGGTTTAACTGATCCAGCTCACTCAGAGAAAGATGGGGAAAAGGTGAACCTGATGATGGCATCACTTTAAATCAACAAACTGAGATTCAGTTTAACTTTGTAAAGCAGTTGTGCGCATCAGCCCAAGGAGGAGGAGCCTTAATCTGTGTCACATGCTGAGTCAAGATCAATACTGATCAGCTTTTGTTCAGTGGTCAATAAAAGCTGTTTTCTCACTTTCTTTTGAAAGGTATGTGTGAGCTTTTACTCTCTGCACTCAGATTATTGATCACTGATGGAGCTTGTGTGTGTGATTATTGATTATCGATTGGATTCTGAACCAGTGTTTTGTTTTTGTCTCTGAAACTAAGTGTAAATAAAGTTTTTTGAAGCTTCACCATTTTGTCAACGATTTCCTGCAGTTTGAGACATTTGTCCTGCAGCTCGGAGGCTCCGCCCACGTGCTGTGGTGAGGAAGAGGGTGGAGGCGATGAAGAGTTGTTGAGCACCAGCTGATCGCTCTGAGCACTGAAAACAGATTTCAGATCGATCAATCACATGATCGATCAACACCTGGCATTCCTGAAATCATCAGTAAACTGACCGCCTCATGTTGATGATGCTCGCCACCGCCATGAAGCCATCCTCATTCAACCTGTCCCACCGCAGCATCATGTTGTGCCAGTCGGCAGCGTTGTCTTTGATCTTTCTCGCACTTCCTGTGATCGCAGCAGACTTCCTGTTTGCTGATGTCACTGAGATGTCACCTGAGAACAGAGTCATGTGATTTTGTTGTTGATGGTTTTAGTGACAGAGCGTGCAGGCGACACAAGACAATCCATAAAACCTGCGTAAACCTCGGTTCTCAACGTGCAGCTCGCCACCTCACAGCGGCCTCTGTCACTTCCTGTGATCTCACAGCTCAGAACGTGACAACATTTCTAAACTTATTGTAAAAAAAAAAAAGTCACTTAAAAAAAAAAAACCATACAAATGTCAAAAATTGTAATAAAATGAAGTAAAGCAAATTAAAAACAAACAAATATGAGCGGCTGCTCGTCACTGACCAATCAAAGACATGATGCTACTTTAACCTGTGCAGCCTTCAGGAAGCCACCTCATTACATCATCATTCAGCTGTCAAAGGTCAACCGTAACTAACCCTAACCCACCATGAAGCAGGTCCAACATATCCAGGATTTCTTGCCTTGTCTGGCTTCACTGACCTCATCCACTCGAGCTCTGCAGCAGAGGTCACCTCATCCAGGTAACTCAGGGTTTACCTGGCTTTAGCCGGGTCAGGGGGTATTTCACCATGGTAACGCTGCCGGTCTGAAGCGATAATGATTCCTGCTGGTCAATAATCGATATCAAGCTGCCCACCTTTATGGTCCACGTGACTCCAGGCAAAGGTGAAATCCTACAGGGACCTCGGGTGTATACATATGACGTCACTCTTTGTTGTCGTTTTGGTCTCTAAGCTCTGACCCTGAGCGCGTGATCGCTGATTAATAACGGAAAGGCTTCTGCCAATCAGCTGATACCTTTTGCTGCGCCTGCCATCGATCAGCTGGTTAGTCACGTGTGGATCGATTATCAATCACCCACCTTCCATCTGATCGATCAGCTCCGACCAGCTCCACCCGCTCAGCTTCTTCTTCGGCGGTTTTTCTTCCAGTCGTCTTCTTTGACCGCGGGTGTCTGGTTTCCGGTCTCGGCACTCCTCAGGTAAACTCACCTGTGCGCGAGAAGCAATGTTCTGACTTTAAACTGATTTTCTGCTCTTACACGTGACTGACGATGCAGCCTTTTCAATTCTCTGACATGCGCAATAACGTCTGAAACTTACTGGCCGTGACGTCAGCACTGGGACCGGATGTTGTAAGTAAGTGTCACTGCGCCTGCGCTAACACTGGGACTGCCGTACTTTTACTGAGTCTCTTTTTCTGTGGAGATCTTTTAAAATCTGGCGATAATCAATAATATCGCGCAGGCAGAGTGAGAAGAACTGTCGGAGCTGACCATAGACACGATCGAGGATCGATATCAGCGGACTTTTAACACAGCTAATCAAAAAGGCGGTGTTGCGGCTGTGATGACGTCAGGGCCGCTGCTCAGGTAGCTCCGTGATCGATTATCGGAGGTGAGAGATGGCGCTGCAGCTTCCGGCCGAGTTGTGGCTGAAGGTGTTCAGCTTTCTGTCCTGGAGGGACAAACTGAGCATGCGCTGCACCTGCTCATACTTCAGACACCTGCTGGATAAGTCCCGTCCCCTGTGGAGGGGCTTTAGCGTGGTGCTGCAGAACCTCTCGCGCTACAACCGCTCGTTCTGGCGTAGCCTGGCTCAGAGGCACGTGGGCAACGTGCTGCTGCGTTCAGGTAAGAGGAAGCACCTGAAGCAGCTGCACGCCTGGCTACCGTCGCTCTGCGGCCTGCGACTGGACGACTGGAGAGAAGGGGGCGTGGATGATCTCAGACTGTTCCGCCAGCTTCAGCGACTGTCCGTCACTTCCTGTTCCATACCGCTGAGGAACCTGGACTTCCTGTTTCCTCTGAGTCAGCAGCTGACGCAGCTCAGCCTCTGTAACGTGCAGCTCACCTGTTCTGCCTCTCACCTGTTGGCCACCGTTGGTCAGTTGACGTGTCTGACCTCGCTACTGCTGCACCACGATGGCAGCCTAAGGGTCCCGTCCCTCAGCGGTGGTCCTCGCTCACCTGAGCGAGCTCACACACCTGTCCTGGACCATGATCACCTACAGGACGCTTCCACACGACTTCTTCAGCCCCGCCCACCACACAGGTTGGCACACCTGGATCAGTCGCTCGCTGAGATATGTAATAGTTAGATTATTGATCTTGATGGTTAGGCACTGGTGTGTTCTGCCTTCCTGCTGACCTGCCTCACCTGTGAGATGGAACAGAGACAGGCGAGATCAGACGTCACATGGCTCAGGTGTGTTTTATCGTCCTGCAGGTGACGCCGCATTGCAGCTGCTGGACTTGCAGCTGCTGAATTATGACGCCGTGGTGACACAGGAAACGCTGCAGCCTTTGTCCCGCCTCCGTAGCCTGTCAGTGTTCCACCTGTACTCCGTACCTGGACCCACCTGTCACCTGCAGACGTGGCTGACATCACTGCCACACCTAACCAACCTCAGCATCCACGGTGAGTGTCTGTTTCCCCCTTTCGTATTTGTCTATCTGAGCATCTCTCTTATGTCTGCATGTTCAATAGGAGGCCACCCCCTGGCATCGTACGCTGACTTCCTGCCCACCTCGCTGCTCAGCCTGACGCTGTGTGTGGACCTGCAGCCCAACGACCTGCGGGTGGTCTCCGCCCGGGCACCGCAGCTTGAGCATCTTCATCTGGAGCCCTGGAGCTCGTCGTCCGACCTCATCAGACTCCTCCCACAGCTGTTCCCTCATCTGAAAACGCTGCGGATAAGGTGAGCCCGACACGTCACACCCAGTGTCTCTGTTGTAAGTGTCATGATGATTTCCATGGTAACCTGCCGTCGCTGTTTCAGGCACCAGCACGTGTCCGACGATGACTTCCTGCAGCTGCAGCGACTGCGGCGGCTCGACACTCTGGAGGTTCTGGACTCGTACTACAGACCTGACCCGAGCGACCCAAGCCGGGTCATCTTTGAGCCGAGTCCTCGTTTGCTGCGGCTGACCTCTGACCTGCAGAGACTGACCAATCACAGAGTCAGAGTCATCACCAGCTCACATGGAGACCTGCTCAGCTGCCACTGTGTCTGACCAGTCCATGGCTGTGTCCCAATTCAGGGTCTGCACCCTTGAAGTACGCGCACTACGCGTACTACGTACGGTGCATACTATAAGTACGAGAAGTGCGGAAGTGAGAGGCTTGTGAAATGGGACGGTATACGCTTCGTCGCGCTGTTCAGGTTGCCTAGCAACCATGATACTAACCACATGAAACGTTACATACAGCTTTGTGTGACAGAAATGAAGGAGAAAAAATGTTTTGTTGGTCATTCATTTTTGTCATGACATCACTTTGATTAGTTGAGTATCTGAGGCTGAGACCACAGGACTGTAAAACATGATAGTTGGGCTTCATTTCTGTACCGAACAGTTATTGCAACATTAGTTAGTAAATAACAATTAGCTAATGTTGTTCACGAGACTAAAATCATCTCACTGTGGTAATGTAAATATAATATGGCCAATATTATAGTATTGTCAGATTATTATGATATATATATATATCTAAGGTTTTACAACCAAGTTAACGCTGAAAGTACAAACATCACTAATGTCACACAACTTTGCCGACATGTGGCCAACAGCAATGTTTTAATGTTCTTCATTATTAAACATTCGCACATAAATTAGTGACATCATATTCAGTACTTACTTTTGACAGTTCACTCTTCGGCCGCTCCCTTCTGCCGTATTTTGCGGCAAAATTATCCACACCCACCGCCGCGCTATGAATTGTGGGATATATGGGACCACGAAGCGTGCACCGGACCACGCTTGATATTTGGGGAAATCGACGGCGCATTTGGAGTATGCATTTGAAGTACACTTCGAATTGGGACAGCCGTTGTCGCGTGGCGGTGACGTAATCGCACTTAAAATGCGTACTTCAAGCGTGCAGACCCTGAATTGGGACACAGCCAGTGAGAGTCTGCCCACCGCGATCAAGATGTAAAACAAACGGTGGGCCATCGCATCACCTTCAGCTTACTATCCAATTGGCTTTCAGGATCAGCCACCTGGGCCCAACAGAACCATTCATTTATTCTTTCACCTGCGGCTTCCTCACAGATACAATACAAAAGAAAGGACGAGATCATCGACATCATCATCACAGGGGGAGGGGACACGGCCGGTTCAAAGCTTCTGTGTAGTCATGGTTACACTCAATGATATGGTGAGGGTCCGGCCGCAGCTGCCGTTATCACTGCTGCATTCTGGGTAACTCTTTGGTAATCAATCACTTTATTGAACCTTTGATTTCAGACACTGAATGTGTTTCGGGACTTTGAATCGGTTGATAAATAAAAAGTTGTTTGTTTGTTTTTTTATTTGATTTATTTCACGGTTTGAACTTTAACTTTTTTCTGAGGTCACATGTCATATTTGAATCTTTTGAATAATGACACGTGTTTTCTTCAAATGTCAAAATAAAACTTCTTCCTGTTTTGATTTATTTTCTCTGGATTTTTTTTTTCCTGCTTCAAAAACCAAACAAATATTTGAAACAAAAAAAACAAAACAAGACTGAAAAACATTAAAAAAAAAACATTTAACAAACCAATAATTAACTACTTACAGATTTACTAATCAGACTGATTGATCTTCTGTCTATTAACCTAACCGGAGAGTTAGGGTCGATTCTTTGTTCAACTGGCTTGGCTATAGCTCAGGTGGCAGAGCAGGTCAGCCACTAATCAGAAGGTCGGTGGTTCGATCCCAGGCTGCCTCCTGGCTGCATGCCAAATATCCTTGGGCAAGATACTAACCCCGTGTTTGCCTACACTCAGAAAAATAAAGGTGCCAACTGGAACCAAAAGTGGTTCTTTAGACTGATGCCATAGAAGAACCTTTTTTGGTGCCACAAAGAACCTTTCAAACAATGGTTCATTGAAGAATCTTTAAAGGTGCCCCAAAGAGCCATCAAGAAATGGTTCTTTGGGGCACCTTTAATGGTTTTTCAAAGAACCTTTTTAAAAATGGTTCTTTAAAGAACCACTTTTAAAAAGGTTCTTCAAATGGTTCTTTAAAAGAACCATTTTAAAGAACCTTTTTTGAGTGGTTCTTTAAAAAACCATTATAAATCTTTCAAAATAAAATGCATCATAAATTGAATTTGAGTAGGGTAAAATAAATAGGAGCACAGCATAGACATATATTAATGGTTTGTCATTTTGTAGTTACCAAAAGGCAAAAAGGCATTTTAACCCTCAGCACAACATCACTACTAATACATGTCACATATTAGTGTTTTAAACAGTAATAATTAAATATACTTGCTATACTATAAATAAATATATATAAATACTATAGCTACAGATAACACAACAAATAATACATGTATTGTTTAATTAATAAAACATCAGAAAGTGATAAAACACATTAGAAATAGCAATAGCTTCATAACAGACCAATAAATCAACACATTTTCATCAGCAGATGTTTGCATGTTCAGTAAAAATATTTCAACAACAAGTTTATGATTAAAATGATCAATGAACTTCAGCCTTACGCCATGTAATGTACGTTTCATGTTGTACTCATGGTCCTTTGTTAGTCCAGTTTAGGATAATGTCTCTGACGTATGTTTCATATCAAATATATGTCATAGCAAAACAAGCCCACCACTGCAGTTGTTTCAGTTTTTCACTGGTGTTTCCTGTCAGCTGGTCAACCTCACTCAGGCGGACATCCATATCAGCCAACCAAACGACAAGTTCCTCCCTTTGTGCGTCAAATCCCTCCCACTCTGAGACAAGGAGCTGAAAGAGAGAGAAAAGAGTCAATTATAAAGAAGAGAGAAAAGTGAAACCCTCCTCAGAAGGTCTGACTCGCATACCTGCAGTTGACCTGTGATGGACTCCAGTTTGGCGTTCACGTCATCCCTCGTCGATGCCAACAGCCGAGTCTGCAGAGTTAATGTTCGACTCCTCCTGGTCAGGCTCTCCAGCTGGATGAGCCGAGGTCTCTCCTCTCGCCGCTGCCTCTGAACACACAAACACAAATTGCATCTGAAGCAGGAGGTGCAGATTTTTTTTGCTATTCTTTTCTAAATCCAGGCTAGATCACGTGGAGGTATTTGGAAAACTTTTTTGGCCAGTGGACGACTGTTGTCTTGCAGAAAGTCAAATCAAACATATGCGATACACAATCAATTCACAAGAACACATTATAAAAAAATAAGTCCAGTTCTTGCCTGATTTCAAGTGAAATCTGCATCAAAACAGGGTGACAGAAGTAAAACGAGTGCACAAAGACTCACTTTGTACAAGCCTGCTATTACAGTTCTCCTCTATGCAGACGACTTTCCTGTTTTGAAAGCACAACTTGGATCTGCTGTACGAATCTTATGGATACACACTAAATGAAACAATAGTGTGCATGACTCCAGATTCTGATCCCTCATCCTAATATGGTCCCAACATAGCAACAGCAATAATGCAAATGTTGAGGCTTCAAAATACAAAGTCCATAAACCAATGGCTGACATGGGTTTTATCATAAGGGTGATAAATATACAGATTTCAGTCTGTCTTAGAGATTTGATGTTCATTTACCTGCAGCTGCACTATACGTACCTGCTCCATGGTTTTTCACAACATTTTGCACATCACCATTTAATACAGGAAGTAGGTGAACTAAAACAAGTCATATTTCTTTGTGAGAGGACCATATTAATGAAACAAACCTCAATGACATCATAGGGATCCCTAAAGATTCTCCTGCTGCTTCTCTTCCTCCTCATCCTAAGCTTCCTTCTCCTTGTCCTCGCCTTCCATCCAATTGTAATTCAACCTAATTGTGTTTCTCCCCCTCCTCTTCCTCATTTTGTTGGAGCTGTGAACACAATTAATGTGAATCTGGATTAATTTGTGCAAACAAGAAAAATCTACAGCTTTTTGGTCAGAGGTGCTCTTGTGATTTAAGCCGGGTAGAGTAGATTTATGTGTTGATGCTACCTGCTTCAGCTCTGGCTGCTGAGTGATATTTACACCCTGGCTGGATTACAAACTTTAACCATGTGCTGAACTTTGGCCCAGTGTTGATACCTCTTGTTAGTATAACGACCTCTTCTTAGCTTGTATGTATGATGGTGGACAAATGAAATATACAAAGAAAATGTAACTCTATTACAAAAGAACATCTATCTTGGAAACATCAAATGACCGGAGCATAACTTGTCAACTAGTCCGAAAATAAGTTATACAGGAACAGTCAAAGACACACCTTCTCATGTCACATTTCTATTCATTTCTATATAATTCGATTAGACAATAAAGAGTTATCTAATCTAATTATTCATTCAAAACACTCATGCATAGCTGTATTTTATACAGCTCTTACAGAATTCAAAGTGCAGGTTCATGTGAGTATTTAATGTACGGCTCAGATCTACAGAATTTCAGAGGTTCTAGAGCAGACACACAGCTCACGCCACAACAGGCTTCAGGCGCCATTTTAGTGACTTAACAATATATAAAATTTTAATTTCGGTCTAGCTGACATTAGGTTATGTACGCAGCACGCAATTGAACCACATATTTTAGAAGCCAAAGGTTCAAATTAGCTGGGAGCAGCTTCACTTAATTATAACAGTGGTTTTGTTAGGAAAAAAGTTTCTGTATACCGGATACTAAATTGTGCTGACGTCAACGGCTAACGTATCTAGCTAATCGCTACTGTTAGCACAACATTAACAGCAAGCTACAATGACGAGTAACAAAAACAAAACAGTAATAAGGTTTTAATGACAATGTTTTACCTTTTCCAACAGTCCCAGAATCCACAGCTTCAAAGTCCAGCAGGTACTGAAGACTGTTATCCGTTTCGCTGTCACCGTCAGTGAGAAAGAGTTTTACTCCCCAAAAGGTCAAGGCCCGCCGCTCGCGCACTCTGTCTGCGCATGCGCATCCCAACGACTGACCCCCTCCGTCCGCTCCCGGGAGGTTATAGTATGACGTGTTCTGACGTCACTCTCTCTCTGTCATTTATTTGGCTCGAAACACATATTAACAAATTGCTCAGTGATGAACAACTACTCAGATCATTTACCTAAGCAGTGTGCTTTGTCAAAACGAAGTGTGTGTTCATTACACTGACATTCTGTTGTGCAATTGTTATTTACTTGTATTTTATAATTTGACTTTACATACTGCTGGGTGGTTTGTAAAGTTTACAATAACTAGTATTATCATTATGCTATATTTTCAAAAATATATAATAATCTCAAAAGTAATGCCTTGGAGTAGAAAATAGTAATGCTTTATTAAAATTTAAAACTAAAGTACAGTATTTGAATGTGTGTATTGTTTCTACTGTTTGTTAACTCACCATATTCATAATGGGTTTGCGGGGTTAGGGGTGTGTGTGTGTGTGGGGGGGGGGGGGGGGGGGGGTTGGGTCTTTAGGCTCCCCCCCCACCCCTGCCACCAGTATATTTTTAAACAAATATTTCTAACTTTTATTTGAATATTCAGTTTCCTACCATCTTCTCTTAAAGGGTAATTGCCAGGTATCCCGCCCTCCCCCTTCGCACACACATGCACACAAAGAAAACACACAGTATAATTCACAGCCTCGTTATGGTGAATAAATATTTATGCCATTTACACCATCAAACTTAGATAGCTAAGGATGAAGAACCTTTTGTTCTTTAAAGAACCATTTGTAATAGCTGAAGAACCATCCACAAAATAAAAAGGTTCTTTGACGTATGATGGTTCTTTAAAGAACCATGAAGACATCTGAAGAACCATTTAAGAACCATAATTTTTCGGAGTGTACTGGTGGTAGTCAGAGGGCCCGGTGGCGCCAGTGTCCGGCAGCCTCGCCTCTGTCAGTGCGCCCCAGGGCAGCTGTGGCTACAACGTAGCTGCCATCACCAGTGTGTGAATGACTGAATGTAGTGTAAAGTGCTTTGGGGTCCTTAGAGACTGAGTAAAGCTATACAAATGCCATTTACCATTCAACTACAAGCAAGCAATTTATTTATATAGCACTTTCAGATCAGCCCCAAGCTGAACACAAAGTGCTTTACACTTGACATGCCAGAAATGATACATTAAACATGTTAAAAAATAAGCTGATTATTAAAATGATATTTAAAATAATAAAATTAGCACAAATAGCAAAAACAATAATAAAATAGTATAAAAATGATGATGAGAATTACATTTAAAACAATAAAATCAGGGTCAGACTGTGTCATGAGCCAAGGAGTAAAAATGGGTTTTAAGACGTGTTTTAAAAGTGGACAGTGAAGGGGCCAGTGGCGGCTCCTGAAAAAAATCTCAGGGGGGGCAATTTTTATGATATCGACTAAAATGACCCATTTAATGAGTACATCAAACAACACAATTTTAATTTGTTGCTAGGTGATTAACTCATACAGTGATACCTCATGCCCACTAGATGGCAACACACAACAGAAAGCTTTCCTCTAGCTACATAAGTTACAGGTAGAAAGCGAAAGAAATTAGCATCCAGTAGCCTTTAAGCAAAAATGAATGTGTCCACTTACTCATTACTTAGGCTACATCAATCCAATGTTGTGTGGTGTAATCAAGCAACAATATAAAGCCGGCTGCATCATATAAATCAATATGCACAGCCTGTCAGCCACGACTTGCGCTGGAACCAACTCCGACAAAAAGTCCTGTTGTATGCTTTTGACTTCTCCTTCGTTGCCTGGGTTAGTTGAATTTCGGGCTTGTCAGGTCCCAACTCTTTAACTTGCAGTTTTTCTGCCATTGTCCTTCTGGCAAAAGGGTAGGTTAGAAGCGATCTAACCGAATTTGGGGGAGGCTGTGCCTCAACCGTTAACAATACCGCTGCCATCGTCTCTCTCTGACCTTATAGCTCACTTAGGCTACTGACTGAGGTAAAATTCTAGAACAGCAAATCTTCGCGCGTTTTCTGCAGGGGCGCAATTTTAAGCGCCCCCAAACCATTTAATTCAGCGACGCTGATAGGTCAAATATTTATTATTTTCCCCTGGCAACCATTTAATGATAGGCTATTTCGCTGCATATCAAGGGCGCTTTGACGAGCGCCCCAGAAGAAGAAAAAACACCGTTTGTTGGTTGAACTTTAATGAGTCAGCTGGTGAAAATGTTAAAATACGCCTGGCTGTATATGGGCACACACATAGTAAAACTATCATTGATGAATTTTTTAAAAATATATATTTTTACTCCTCCACATTTGGGGGGGCGGAGCCCGAGCGCCCCCTATGGGCCAGCCGCCACTGGAAGGGGCCTCTCTAATGTGCTGGGGCAGAGAAGGCCCCGCCCCCTCTGAGCTTCCTCTTGGACCTGGGTACCTCCAGGAGCAGACCTGGGGGGTGGGTAAGGACAAAGAAGCTCAGAGAGATAAGTTGGGGCAAGACCATTTAAACATTTAAAAACAAACATGAGAATTTTAAAATGAACTCTAAGATATACAGGCAGCCAATGGAGTGAAGCCAAAACAGGAGAAATCTGCTCTCTCTTTCTAGTCCCTGTCAGGACTCTTGCTGCAGCATTTTGGATTAACTGAAGGCTTTTCAGTGAGTTTTTAGGACTTCCTGATAATAATGAATTACAGTCGTCCAGCCTGGAAGTAATAAATGCATGAACTAGTTTTTCAGCGTCACTCTGAGACAGGATATTTCTAACTTTAGAGATGTTGCACAAATGGAAGAAAGCAGTCTTACGTATTTGTTTAATATGTACGTTGAAGGACATGTCCTGGTCAAAAATGACTCCAAGGTTCCTCACAGTGTTACTGGAGGCCAAGGTAATGCCATCCAGAGTAAGAATCTGGTTAGATACCATATTTCTAAGATTTTCAGGGCTGAGTACAATAACCTCAGTTTGATCTGAATTAAGAAGCAGAAAGTTAGTGGCCATCCAGGTCTTTATGTCTTTAAGACATTCCTGCAGTTTAACTAATTGGTGTGTGTTACCTGGCTTCATGGACAGATAGAGCTGGGTGTCATCAGCATAGCAATGTAAATGTATGCTATGTCTTCTAATGATGCTGCCTAAGGGAAGCATGTATAATGTAAACAGAATTTGTCCTAGCACTGAACCCTGTGGAACTCCATAATTAACTTTAGTGTGCATTTACATGCATAAATTAGAGTCTATTAGATAGATATGATTCAAACCACTGCAGTGCAGTACCTGAGCACCCACAGCTTGCTCTAATAGGATATTATGGGCGACAGTAGGGCTGGGTATCGTCAGTGATTTCTAGAATCGATTCAATCCACAATTCAATTCGGGGAAATTTTGCCTCAGACAAAAATATTATAATTCAGCTCATGCATCAGTACATTTCCATATTTTTATATCTATAAAAAGAACGCTGACACTTGTGAGACTTTATCACAGAAAAACATCTAGGTGATTTTCCTGGCCTGGGATTTTATAAAAATATTCTGCAGTAGATCAAAAACAAAAGAAAACCATGAATCAGCATCTGAACCAAGGGCATAGATTTGGCATGGACGGAAGGGACGTGTCCCCACCAGCGATCCAGCGATTACTGAATTGTCCCCACCAATAATTTGATCTCTTCGAGTAAAGAAAAACAAGCCGATAGAAAGAAAAAAACGATCTGTCAGCGTCTCATTCACCCAGCGGTGCAGAAAGAGTTAAATTACTTCTCTACTGGAGTCCTACGTCATGTGACAAATATGGCCAATGTGATTGGCTGAGCCTTTCAGGGAGCTCTGTTTAGTTTTAGCAGCGGCAAACCTGCGCTGCGAGGAGGAGAGGAGGACGGCGGCAAAAAGGAAGAACCTGGATATAAGAAAGTGTTTTTCAAAGAAACCTGTAAGTCACTTAAAGCAAAGCTCACTCATAAAACGTGTCCGTCACAATAACGTTACAGGCTATGCTAGGTTTTGGCGCACATCAGTCTAAAATTGTATGTAACCATGAATAACGTGTTTTATAAACTAACTGCACAACATGCAGCACTATTAGTTCTCTCAGTCTCAGAGCAGCATTTCTAATTTTGATTGAAACTGTCAGAAAACAGCAGCCTCGAGCAGCCAGGGTATTAGTTTACAGAGGCTGTTAAATAATTTCATCCTAATGGCACTGACGTATTCATGGGGTTCATTTTTGAGACAATATATCATGTAGTCACGATTTTGCAAATATTCCACCTGGTAGAGCAGTTTGCACAAATTGTTGTAAAAACGCACTCACCCTACAAACATTACTGATGAGTCAAGATCTGCACAAAGTGACAGAAACACTGAAGCAGCTCCACATTTTATTCTTATTGTCATGTATGTCCTATTTGTCAGGTGACAGAAGAACCAACACAAAGCTCAGAGAGTAATGGTGATACAAGATCACAGGTGAAATTGGATGATGACTTGTTGGTTCATGACTGTATTTGAAGCACATGTGTGACTGCATGTATGTGGAGTGTCTCACTGTTGTTTATCAGGTGACAGAGGCAGCTCTGCCATGTTGTAGCTCAGAGGTGAAGAGGCGAGGTCACAGGTGACTGGCTGATGATTTGGTGCTATAGATTAACTAGTATTTATTATCATGACAATTGTCAGGCTGCTTTTAGTCATCCCAGTATCCTCAGTTGAGGCTGAAAGAAGCTTCAGTGCTCTCAGAAAACATGGCTAAAGTCAACAATGACTCAAATGAGATTAAACAATGCTGCTGTATGTCCACCAGGAGAGACTGGACAGTATAGATGTAAAACCAATATGCCAGCAGTTTATCTCTGTTAACGAGAGGAGAAGGCATGTGTTTGGCTGCTTCACATAGTGGACATTGAGTTGTTGTGTGGGACACCAGTAGCATTAATGTCTGTTGCTGTAACAGTAGCTCATGCTTAGAATAGAAAATCCCAGCTCACTGATCTGATCGGGGCAATAGTGTGGCTAAAATGTTGCATAATGTTGCTGAGAGATCTTTTACTTTGTGGCAATCTTAGATGGACATAAACCACCAGGTCATTCAGTGTTCCCTTAGTGCTAATGTATCAGAGATGTTGGTGTAACTGAAGTAATGTTGTTAAGTCCTTGAACTCATATTCGTTTATTGTCATGACTGTATTTCAGGGCTGGACTGGCCATCGGGCATACCGGGCATTTGCCTGGTGGGCCGCTAGTGATTTTTCGTTTTTATGGGCCATGGGGTTTTCTTCCTTTTCTTTTTTTTTTTTTTTTTTTCTTTTTTTTTTTTTAACGGTATAAATGAACAGTGGTGGATTGGCCAGTTGGTCATGATCAACTCTGGGCTGGACCAATTACAGCCGAGGAGGTCAAACTTTAAAGTCAAGGTGAAAAGGAACGCGATTTGTCCCATACTACTTCAGCTAGAAAGTTGCTAATTCAATCATGAAACTGATCAATGATCAGCTGATCGGCTTTTTTCTCTGCGTCAGAAAGAGGAAACCAGCGGAGGTCGCATTAAACAACAGCAGCACGTTTAAGCTTGATCAGCTGTTGTTAGCATTTATTTAATATTAATTTCTAGTATCAGCTGATGTTTGCTGGAGCCACAGCTGTAAAGCTGCTGGTCATGATGTCGGTTTGGATATGTGGTGAGAGGGAAACATGAAGATGAAACCAGGAGATGTCCTTACTGAATCATCAGAGCTGAACAGGTGATGAAGAAACAGGTTTACCTTTTAGGTGACATGAATGAGTTGAAGTTATGAACTGTTTCTGAGAGACAAATAACACCAGGATCCTTTTCTATGTAGCTGACAGCTGGTAACTGTGTAGGGGCGGGTCTAGCAAAGTGTTGCCAGTAGGGCTGCCACAAATGATTATTTTGGTAGTCGACTAGTCACAGATTATTTTTGCAATTAGTTGACTAATCAGATCATCATCCGTTGAACGTAAAACGTACAGCTTATTGCACCAGCAGCATCTGCTCTTATATAGCTATCATTAGCTTACAGCTTTAAGTGTTTAAGGTATGTGCTAACTAAAAATAAAGACAAGATGATAGTTTATTAAATTTTAATGACATTTGCAGATTGTTTCGATGGAGTTTAATAAACTCAGCCGTCTGCTCCTTGGTATCTAAAATATAACAGGACACCGGAGTAAACTCTCGACCGTCTCACACTTCTGATAATCAGCTGTCCGCTTGACATTTATTCAGCTGTGTAAAAACTTTAATCTCAGCCAAACTGATTTACTCAGGAACAAATAAAACAGTGAAAAAAGCCTAACAATAACATTTTTAAGTTATCTAAGTGACTTATATATCATGTTTAACCTGAGTAGCGAAAGACGGCGGTGGGTTTGAAGCCGGGAGTCCGGTGTTCTCACGGCTCTAGTGAGCCTTGCCCCCGGCTAGCTATCGAGCTAGTGGGTAACAAACGTCTCCGAAAACGTCAGAGCGCTTTTGAAAATATGTGGTGTCTTGATAAACTGAGCAGATATTTGAGGTTTACACATTTTCCCTGAAAATATGTTAAACGTTTATTTTGTGACCCAGAAAGAGTAATAAGAGTAATATTAAAACCAACGAGCTGCCGCCATTGTTGGAAACTGAGCAGGGCCGCGCTATGAATTCTGGGACACAGCTTCTTCTTCTTCTTCGGGGTTTAACGGCAGCTGGCATCCTTGTACATGCAGTGCTGCCATCTTCTGTTTCAGTCCGTTATTACACTCTTAAATCCTACTACTTGTTCCTGCGTCTTTTGGGATCTTACAAAGCTTCAAACGACGCGTTGACTATTAAATTAGTCGTCGACGATTTTGATAGTCGACTAATCGTGGCAGCCCTAGTTGCCAGGGGGGCAGGTAGGGCATTAACAGGGAGAGGAGGGGGGCACAAAGAAATACTTTTCTTTCTTATTCTCATTTAAAATGTCTCACTTTTAACAAATAATTATCTGAATCTTTCAACCAACGTTTTCATCTGATGTCAAATGTATAGAAATCCATTATTGTATTCAGTAAATATTAAGTCTAGTTAGTATATACCCTAGTAGGTTATAGTATTCTTTACTTTGTTAAGGTACCATCTGTGCAGTCTGCAATTCTGTTGAAGAAAGATGTTGAATCTATTTAATTACTGGAGAAAAATAATAGATTTATGTGCATTTGTTGTATACGTGCATTAAATTTAAATCGGTTTTGTTAGTTAAGCATCTTGAGGCAGAGGGTGGGGGAGTGGTTCCCTACTTTTTTTCTTTGCTGGGAGTTGGCAACCCTTTTAGTTATAGGTATATGTAATTATAAATTAGGTGTTACTGTTCAGAATACCAGAATAGGGAAGGTGGTGTAGGTTTAAGCTTATTTTAAAGGATTTATGACTTTTCCTATAATACCATGGTGGGCCGGTCACTAGTCAAAATGCCGATATTTTGTCCCAGTCCAGCCCTGTTATTTTCCCGTTATATCTCGCTGATTCTGATCCGTCGGCGCTTTGTGTTTACGTCTCTGTGCAGAAGCGTGTTCCTGCTCTCATTTACTGTTTTAAATGTTTGGTGGTTGTTGAAATTCTGTGAGATTTAACCTGAGATTCTGGCATTTCAGGAAAAATACATTTATTTAAAAATCAATTCAGGATTTTAATGAATCGATATCACTTTATCCAAGCTAGAATAGATTTTAATCGATAAACAAAACCCACTGCTAGTCGACAGTATCGAATGCTGCACTAAGGTCTAGCAGGACAAGCACAGAGATGAGTCCACTGTCAGAGGCCATAAGAAGATCATTTGTAACCTTCACTAAAGCCGTTTGTGCTGTGATGAGCTCTGAAACCTGACTGAAACTCTTCAAATATTTTTTTCTAAGGGTAAAAATTTTACTTTTGAATAAAGTCATTATTAATTAAAAGACTGCTCAGCTTAACTGAGCACTGACCGTCAGGCACTGTAATTATTTATTTGGGACTAACACTAAATCAGATTAACAAGGTCTGAGGAATTAAACTCTGACTAAGGGCCAGTTGGATGATAACAGGACTGGTTTCTGAGCTCAGGTGGAAAAAGCTCAGTCAGGCTTTCAAATGAATCCAAACATGTCTTGATTAATAAGCTAAAGTGGAAAGTTGCTGCCACACCCCCTCCTCTACAATCGTTGTTGCATTTCAGGAGGAAATGTAATGAGATTACAACCAGACAAGCTACAATTTTCTCAACTGGGTCCTGAAGTCACATAATGACATATACAAGTATATGATAAAGCTTTTATTTCTGTTCCCAGGTCAAATTTTCAAAAAACAAACCAAACAAACAAAAAGCTCAAGCTCCGTTTCAGAACAAAAAACATTTAATCTTAAAAGTACAAACAGGTATTTACAGTTTAAAAAAATATTTTTACAAAATAACGTTATGTTCTGCTTGCATGCCGAACTCCCACAACCATCTGCACTCAGGGGTGATGTGGGCTGGGTCTCGCCACCCGTTCACCTGAGACTCCTTACTCTGTGTCACCTTCCTTTTGTTTCTTCTTCTTCTTCTTTTTCTTTGCGCTCTCCACAACCTGCAGGAAGAAGCCATGATGAAAACACGAGTCACACGCACACTGTTGAAAAAATGCAGACAAGCCTCTGTGCAGTCGTTTAAGAGTTTCTTCCTGCTGCACAGTTATGTCACAGATGCACTCACCTGTGCTTCTGGGCCCGTGTCCTCCGCCTCCTCCAGCTGCAGCCTCTTCTCCTTTTTCTTCTTTTTCTTCTCTTTCTTTGCCTCCTCTGCAGACGGTGTGCTGGGTGGCGTTTCACCTTCACTCTCCGTCACCTCCCGCTTCCTCTGCAGATCAGAGCTCAAAGGTCAGCATCAGCTCAGACTACACCTGATTTGAGTGATTACTGTTCGAGTTTACCTTTGTTGAAGCATCGCCCGACTCCCCGGTCACCTGGGAGACACTGTTTAAAAACAAACAAACCAAAACCTTGAACACTTCCTGCTGAACTCAGAAGAGTGACAGCTGGGGTGGACATTGTCACATGACTGTTCTCAGGCGAGCTGCAGATCAGCGGGAAGCTGAGTGAAGGAGCTCAGACCCGAGCATTGCTGTCGCAGACCGACTCCCTCGGAGAGCACGCCAGCTCGGCGAGGGATAACTGTCTGCTTCACCTGCCCGACTTTACCTCACGCTACAGAATCATCTTCAGGTGTTCTTACTGTGTCTGAATAAGAAACGTGCACCTGTCCTCCACTTGGACCCCGCCCCTGCACGTACCTGTAGTCGACGTACTGGTCCTTCCAGTCGGTCGGCGTGCTGCCGTTGGGCTTGCCGTGTTTGTCGAGCAGTCCCTTCTGAATCATCATCTTCTTCTGACTCGCCTGATTAACAAAAACTCGTTAAACACTCGATCAGGTTATTCGCTCAAAGCTGATCAGTGTTGTCAGGCGCACCTTTGGTCCCAGGCCCCATTTGCGGGGATACGTGTCCCTCTCCATGATCACCCTCTTGATCTTTGCCACCACGCCATGGTCACATGTGGATATCACTGCTGTGGTCATCAGCGCCACCGCTGCACAAAAACAAACTGGTCAATGATCCCATCGCTAATTGATAACCTCGATCGAGCAGAGGCGGAGCCATCAGTTATGGGTGATAGATAGCAAGTCATCACGGCCCGAAAGCTGCTGCAGCTACTCAACTCATCACGTGGCTTCACCTAACCAGGACGTGACGGCATCACACCACCTAACTCACCTGTGCAGATGGCCTCGCCCTTCGTTGTTATGACAACGATATCCTGGTTCACCTCGATGCCGTCTTCATACCTGAGCACACCTGGCAGCATGATCTTGGCTCCGTAACAGATGGCGTTCACCTGCAGACAGATGTTTTCAGTGTCACCTGTGCAGGTAAAATTCAGCAGCTCATCAATGACTGTTAATCTCGCTGACAAACAGGTGAAATACGGCGAGCGTCTGCCTGACTTTTACCAAACAGGTGACCTCCACTTTAACATTCACAGTTGTTTTCTAAACTGGGAGGATGCAAGGAAGACTCACAGCGCTGTCCTTCATCACGAGGCGTTTGTGTGACACAAGCAGCTTCTCGAGCGGGAAGATGACTCGGCGCAGGTACGACTCGTCTTTGTTGTGGTCGAACTGCCACTGAGCGTCCAGCACGTCGTGCATAGTCACCAAATTGTCCTGAAACAGAGATCCGGTGAGTGATGTCATCATTAAGTGCTGCGATGTCATGTCGGCGATACTCTGGTTCGGGGTTTGGACACGCCATGTCCGCCACCTCTCCATCGCCGTCTCTGTGTCAAAGTTCAATTGACAGACCTGCACTGAGCAGCGGGCCTGGACTCAACACTTTGAAACCACAGTGACATCACACAGGAAGTGACGCTCACCTTCTCTCCCAGGACCCCTGACCGGACCCTCCTCAGTTCCTGCATCTGGCCTCCAACGCCGAGCATCAGCCCCAGGTGGACGCACAGCGTGCGAATGTATGTCCCCGCCTCACAGCTCACCCAGAATATACCTGCAGGAAAGACGTGACCTGTGACATCACTGCGCCCCCACACAGGTGAAGCGATTAAACGCCAAATGATTGTCTCGCTCACCAAGCCTCCTCTCGGGGTCGTACTCAATGAGTTTGCTCTCGTAAATCGTTCGAACTCTCAGCTGACGTTTGACGGCGGCGATCAGTGGCGGCCGCTGGAACAGAGCGCCCGTCAGGGTCTCCAGCCCCTGCAGATATAATCCCAGTCAGTGGAGGTCACATGACTGGCAGCCAGCCAATAAGAGCTTCAGGAAAACTGTATTAGGATGTTTTTAATCAAAAAGGAGATTTCTAATGATCGATAAGCACGCCAATCAATACTAGAGCAGATCGATGAGCGAGCGCTTGGCGGCAGGAAGTCTTACCCGGGCCAGAACGTGCTCGCTCTCGATGGCGTTGTGCAGCCGAACTATTCCCACGTACTCTTTACCTGCAATAAACACAGAGAGCAGTGAGGCGGCGGCAGTTTACTGGGCCCACGCCTTGGCGAGGGGCAAAGACGGCGAGCCGGACTACAGAGGTGAACCACTTCCTGTCAGCTGATCATAAACTGGTCACAGCAATTGATCGCTGCAAAGGTGTGACCTGCCACACGTGAACCAATCACATCACAATGATCACCTCCAACAGGAACAGGAAGTGGTAATCATTACCTGCACTTTGTTGGGACTTGACCAACCGGGTGGCTCGGTCGATGCAGACGATAAGGCAGCCCGTGACCTTCGGGTCAAGCGTGCCGCTGTGACCCGTCTTCTCGACTCGAAGGATCCGCCGGATCCACGCCACGACCTCGTGGGATGATGGGTTTGCTGGTTTGTCAAGGTTAATGAAGCCCGACCTGACAGGAAACAGCAAGTAGAATCAGAGGGGCGCTGGGATGGCGTATCGGTGAGGTGTGTCGGCGGGGCGGTACCTGACATAGTCGTGGATGTTCCTCTTCAGTGGGTTGCTGCCGCTCGGTAACGGCGTGTAGTGCGCCGTCCGGATATTCAGCTTATCAAAGTTCTGCAGTTAAAAAACACACAAAAAAAACCAACTTTGGCGTCAGAACGTCACTTCCTGTTTGAAGAGCAACAACACAGCACACTGTCAGGCTCTTGGATATGGGTTGCAGTGTCATATGATCAGAACAGGAAGTCGTCTTGGCAGCGGTCGAGTTGCGCCGTTCTCTTGGCGAGGTTCTGTCTGTCGTCCGGCAGAACGCCGGGACGCTGCCAGGACCCCGACCGAGAGGCTCCGCCCCCAGAACGGGAGCAGAAGCACAGACTGCAACTCAAAGGCAGCACTCAGCGAATGGATAAACAGGCTCATCACATCACATGACCATGACTTGACAGGAAGTAGTATGGTGACACTAACAGGCAGACTCAGGTGACCTACCTTTAGCAGCAGCGGCCATTGCGACGTGTCCAATGAGGCGACTTTGGACTCTGGGCGGATGAAGAAGTCCCCGCTCTGCTGGACTTCCTGAACAACAAAAACAAGAAGTTTGTTCACACACTTCACAGTGCCAGGCGCTGAAACGGCGACCTCTGACCTTCTGACTCACCCCAAGATCTTCTTCACTGACTCTCTTCACTTTCTTCTTCTTCTTCACTGACGTTGCTGAAAAACCAACAAACCCTGACATCAGGGTGACAATGAGCATGCTCAGTCTGCAGGCAGACTTTGTCTTTGACCTGCTTTAAGATGATCTAACACAAAAGGTGGGGGAAAAAAATCATCTGGTGCCAAAATGGTGACGACACGAACTGTAATTATTTCACAGGTTAAATCGGCTCATTCTTCTCTCCCTCGTGCGCAGCTGCACAACCACGTGGCCTCCCTGCCACACGTGGTTGTTAGCATGAAGTGGCTAATACACCGAGCTAACAGGCCTTGCTCAATTGCTCAACTTATCAGTAATCAGGCGATTAATAATCAGGATGTTTAACGCGGCCGCAGATCGATGCAGTGAACTGGACCCGATCGTAATAATCAGTGATCGATCCCAGCAGAGACTGACTGAAAGTGATTCAAACCCAGCTCAGTCTGCACCGAGACCTCCCAGCAGCTCAACCAAACCTGCTGATCGATTAAAATCCGCAGATTTATCCGATCCAGCTCACTAATCAGATCCTATCAACACACGATCCACCTGAACAGGTAAACTCAGTTTGCGGTTGCACACGTGCTGCACACATGCGGCTTGCACACACGCAGACACACACTGTCGCGTGTACCTGAGCTCGAACCGGTCCCCAGATCATCCGAACCTTAAACCCAACAAACAGACTCAGAACATTCACGATCAAAAGGCGGTTTTTTCTGGAAAACGTGTTTTCTGCTTTTTAAACGCAGTTCTGCTCAGTCGAAGAGGCTGCGCGTAGCGAGCGGATGTGCGCAGGCGCGGAGGTTCTGGTTCTGTCCGGTCTCTTACGTGAATTTGATTCTGATTAAAACTAAAAGCTGAAAGTTTGGAAGAGACGAGCCTCGTGCTCACCTTCTGTGTCCGCCATCTTCCGTCGACTGAGCGCGTACCGCGACCCCTTCCTCCTCTTCTCCCCCTGCTCCTCCTTCTTCTTTGGTGTTGGCAGAAGCGGAGGGGTTTACCGCCACCTCGTGGTGTGGAGATCACCAAACGTGTCTTTCATTCCTCGCTTCTTCCAGATTTCAGAAACAGGATCGACCTGAAGGTCAAAGTTCAGACTGAGTGACTCCCACTGTGACTCCTCCTCAGTGTGACTATATGTCCTGATGGGAAAGTGGACATGTGAGTGAGGCTCCTCCTGTGTGACCAAACTAGGGGTGGGTTTAAAAAATAGATTTCCCGATTCAAATCGAATTTAGTTTGAATAACGCAATACCGATTCATTAAATCCTGAATCAACTTTTTAAAATATAAATGTACAGAGCGTGGATCGTTCACCCGACGACACGAACACGCTGTCGGGGCACTGCATCACTTCAGCAGCATCAGGTAATGTTCATATGTGGATCAGAGTTTTCTTCAGTTTTTGATCTACTTTTTATTAAGTTTTTCCTTTTTCTACATATAAACAAAAGGAGAAGAGAAGGATTACATTTGTTCTTCCTGACCTTTGGTGTCCAGGTGACTTCATCTGTGTTTAGGGCCAAAAAGAAGAGCAGAGGAAGAAGAGCAGGTAATCAATCAATCAATCAATCAATCAATCAATCAATCTTTATAAAGCACTTTTCATACAGCAATGTAGCACAAAGTGCTTTACATGGTTAAAAGCAGCCCACCCCACCCTGCCCTCCAACTCACTCCCCACACTCTCATTAACATAAACGATCATGGATACATACACTCCCCCCCCACACACACACACACGCACACTTAAAGAGTAAACTTGGGCTGGGCACACATGAGCCAGGTGAGGAAACAGTATCACAGGGAGCCATCTGCACCGGGAGCCGGTCACAGACCGCAGCCTCCAGACCGGGCACACAGCAGGAGGGAGGCAAAGAAGCCCCCCAGCCAGGCTGAGAGGACCCCCAGAGCCCCAGCAGCCACGGTCGATCACAGCCCCAGTGCAGAGAGCGCCCTCCGAGGAAACACTGGAGCTATGACCCAATAAGAGTATATACAGAATAAAAAGATAAAATAAATAAAAATGGGGTTCAATATAAATATAAATAGAGTAAGAAGATAAAAAATGAATAAGAATAAAATCAATAAATATTAGGTAAAGCCTAAATTAATAAATAGAATAACAGGATAGAATAAATAAGCATAAAATAAATAAACGTTAGGTGAAAGCTAAATTAAAAAGGTGGGTCTTGAGCCTGTTCTTAAAAACATGTACGTTCTCTGTGGCCCTGAGCTCCTCCGGCAGGCTGTTCCACAGACGAGGACCATACCACTGAAACGCTGCCTCTCCGTGAGTATGTGTCCTGACTTTGGGAACAATCAAAAGGCCAGTACCAGAGGACCTCAGGGTCCGCGAGGGTTCGTATGGTAAAAGCAGATCTGAGAGATAAGAAGGCCCAAGACCATTAAGACATTTAAAAACCAATAAAAGAACTTTAAAATCGATCCTGAAACACACGGGGAGCCAATGCAGTGATTCTAAAACCGGTGTAATGTGGGCCCACCCTCTGGTCTTCGTCAGAACACGAGCTGCAGAGTTTTGTAAAAGTTGTAAAGGTGAAATATTATTTTTGGGGAGACCAGAGAGCAGGGCAGTAATCAATGCGACTGGTAATAAAAGCATGCATCAGCATCTCCGTGTTGGCCCGAGAGAGAATTGGGCGGACTCTGGCTATATTCTTTAGATGATAAAATCCAATTTTGGTTACATGTTTAATATGTGGGATAAAACCAAGCTCAGAGTCAAAAATAACACCCAGGTTTCTCACTTGTAGCGAAGGACATAGTGAAAATGCCTGTAATTTAGACAAGAGTTTCTCTCTCTGAGCCTCGGGACAGATGATTAAAACTTCAGTTTTGTCCTGGTTAAGCTGTAAAAAGTTTTCTGCCATCCAAGATCTTATATCTAAAATACAGTTAAAAAGAGCATCCATTGGTCTGGTGTCATCAGGAGACACGGAGATGTACAGCTGAGTGTCATCAGCGTAACTGTGGAAGTTCACTCCATGCCTCCTGATGACACCGCCGAGAGGGAGCATATACAAATTAAAAAGTACAGGGCCTAGAACCGACCCTTGAGGCACACCACATGTCATTTTATGGATCTTAGAGGAGCATGTATCCATACTCACTCACCATAAAAGTTCTGTCTGAGAGACAGGAAGTGAACCAGTTGTGTACAGCACCAGAGAGGCCCACCATGTGTTTCAGTCTGTTTAAAAGAATAGCGTGGTCTACTGTATCAAAGGCTGCGCTTAGATCCAGCAGCACCAGGACTGAGAGCTTTTGGGCGTCCCAGTTACATCTAAGATCATTTAAAACCTTTAGGAGAGCCGTCTCTGTGCTGTGGTTCACCCTAAATCCAGACTGGAATATCTCCAGGATCTGTCTATCATTGAGAAAATCAGTAATCTGAGTAAAAACAAGTTTTTCTAAGATTTTACTTAAAAATGGTAAGTTGGATACAGGTCTGTAGTTATTAAAATCATTACAATCCAAATTGCTCTTCTTCTATTGCAGCCACTTCAGAGGTTAGATAGCGCCTCCTTACAGTTCGAGCTCTCCCGCTGAATAAAACCGGTGATGTTAAAAAACACACAGTAGTGGTCAGAGACAGCCAAGTCAACAACAGAGGACACACTGGTGGACAGCCCATGGGTGATGACCAGGTCCAGAGTGTGTCCTCTGTTGTGAGTCGGCTGTGTGACGTGCTGGGTAAAATCCAAACAGTGAAGAATGTTTAAGAATTCTTTTGCTGCAGGGTCAGAAGGATTATCTATGTGCAGGTTAAAATCACCGGTTAGAATTATCATGTTATATTTTGAATGTATGTTTGTTAAAAATTCTGAGAATTCCTTGATAAAAGCAGCGCTGTCTTTAGGTGGTCTGTAAACTGTGACAGATAAAACTGGAGGGCTGCTAAAAACAATAGCATGAAATTCAAAAGTGGTAAAATGATCAAATAAAATTTGTTTGGTGGTGAGTGTGTTGTTGGTTAAAGATGCAGTCCCACCACCTCGCTCACCACTTCTAATTGAAAAAGAGAGATTAAAATTTGGTGGGGAGGCCTCAGTGAGAACAACTGGTGCATCCGAGCCCAGCCATGTTTCAGTTAAAAATAAACAATCAAGTTTATTATCTAAACTTAAATCATTAATAATAAAAGACTTGTTCAACAGAGAGCGGACATTTAAAAGTGCCATACTGAGACTGGTGGATTTTTGACAATAGAGTTGAATGGATGTTGATATTTTTGAAGAGGCCGGAGGTTATTAATGTTTTTGGAGTTACTGGATTTATGATGATTTTGTTGCTCTCTGTTTGTGATTATGACGGGTATTGTGTTGACTGTGGGAGAGAGAGGTCCGAGTCCAGAGTTTCGTGTATTACTGTTAAAAGTGGAACAAATATAGGAGCTGGGACCAGGGGGACATCAGTCAGTGGCGGACAGATCAGCAGGTAATGTCGGTTTGGGGTAATGACAGGGCCGTGTGCGGGAGTGCTGTACGCCAAATGCCAAATTGACGGACAGCAAACGGCGTCCCCAGGTGTTGAGGTGGAGCCCGTCTGCCCCCAAAAGATGCCTCCTCTCCCAGGAACTCGTCTCAGAGCCTGTTACCTGGAGCTCTGATAGTGAGCCGTTTGACTGTGCGGTCAGAGGGCCCAGTGGCGCCAGTGTCCGGCAGCCTCGGCTCTGTCAGTGCGCCCCAGGGTGGCTGTGGCTACAATGTAGCTTGCTATCGCCAGTGTGTGAATGTGTGTGTGAATGGGTGAATGACTGAATGTAGTGTAAAGCGCTTTGGGGTCCTTAGGGACTAGAAAAGCGCTATACAAATGCAGGCCATTTACCATTACAGGACGAACTCCCAACTCTTGAGCCACGATCGCCCGGGAAGACTAAACACTACATGAAACTCGAAAACTTGGAACAAGGAACAAGTGGCATTGACGTGCTGTGTGTTTCTGTTTCTTCCGGTTTGCGTTCACACACAAGGAGCACATCTTTTTGTGGACAACGTAGTTTTTTTTTTAATGGTTCTTGTGCTTGGAGACTGTGAGCAGCCACACTCCTGTTACTTACACCAGGGATGTGCCGTTCGGTCTCCGTAGCTCTGTGGTGCTGCATGTCAGTGAGTGGTCTGATGTTCCCTGTGAGCTGAGGAGGAAGAGTCGCAGATCCTGCGTCAGCAAACCGAAGGAGAAGGGACAGACCCGTCACTGAGCTGCTAACTGTTAGAGTGAGGCCGTATTATCTACCACGTGCTGTTTGTATGTCCGACCCTCTGCTAAATGCAGCAACAGCTGCGATGTTATCTGTTACCAGCAGACTCCAAACACAGCATCCCCAGGCCTTTTCCAATCTGCCGATTTGAATTATATCTCTTAATCCTGTACTCTGCTCACCTTCACCCAACACATTACCTACCACACCAGAGACTCTGGGGGGCTCAGATCACAGCCTGGTTCATCTCGAGCCTGTGGGTAAACCAGAGATGGTCTGAGGGACTGCTTCAGCTCCACTGTCTGGGGAGATCTCTGTGCTCCTCATGGGAGGACACTGACAGCATCACAAACAACATTAAGTTCTGTGTGGACAACACTGCGCCCTCTTGAAGGTACGGTGTTTCTCCAATAACAATCCCCGAATCAACCCTAAAATAAAGGAGAAGAAAGAACCATTAGATCAAATAAGGTAGGAGCTGAGAGCTGAAGAAGGAAGATCAGGGATGGAGAAAACATCTGCAGGAAGAAGCATGGCATCAGCTCCAGGCTCCTAAGGTGGTTGTGTTGTGTGGCATCATGGGATACATGTCTGGGGAAGGTGGGGAAAGTACCACGGTGCATCTACGGTGCACATAGCAGGGTCGCAGGTCCTTCCTCCCAGCAGCTGTTTTAACCATGAACTTTGTCAATGAGAGACAATAAAGGATATTTATAGTCTATTCTATTCAGTACTTCTCCACTGTGTGAGGCACAGCGACAGATCAGAGTATTCATATTATTTTCTTAAACGTCCTTCATATATTCCATTGATGTTAGTGCTGTGAAGAATCTCCTGCACGTTTCTGTTAGTTTGTGCATCAGCGAAACAATGCAAACTATCATCACTGAATCATTAAAAAAATAATTAAAAAGAATTTTATAAAAAACATAAACCTCATTAATTCATGTTTATTCACAACAGAACATAGTATCGAGCGTTGTTCCGTTCTGTCCGAGGGATGATTCTAGCTGCTCTTTGGTGCAGTTCAGTTGGCGATGTTCTGGCTTTGTGGAGGGCTTTCTTATAAAGCAACAAACTATTTCTCCAGGCTAAATGATGATCCTCTAAATTTGTGACACGTCATTTCCTCTCCAGCTTACGAGTCATCTGCTTTAGGCTACGTGTTTGAGAATTATACCACGGAGTCAGGTACTTCTGATTAGAGACCTTAGTTTTCACAGGAGCTACAGTATCCAGAGTCGTACGTAGTGAGGAGGTAAAATTATTAACAAGTTGATCGACCTCTGTTGGAGTAGTGTTCAGATAGCTGCTCTGCTCTGTGTTGGTACAGGGCATTGAAGATGATAACAGTGGGTGGATTATATTCTTAAACTTCTCAATTGCCCCTCGGGGATAAATAAAGTCTTCTGAATCTGAATTAGTTACAGCACTTTCAGAAAGACATCTACTGTGATGAAGTCTACTCCCCACTGCTGGGTAAATTATTGTAAATGTAAATGTTATCAGGAAATGATCACCTGTCCCATACAACACACTCTAATCTGGGCAACTAAGGGAACCAAACTGGAAAAATAAAGAACGGGAAGTTTGAAATGTTTGAAGGTTGAAAGGGAAATGATTTTGTTTGAGTGCTAGAGCTCGAGGATTAACAGGAACACGTTTGCTTTTGACGAGATTAATCTTAAAGCCACAGCAAAAAAAAAAAAAAACTGACCTCTACAAAAGAGACACGATTGGTGGGATGCACATAGAAGAAGGTCATGTGCATAAAGAAACAGCTAAACCACTTCCCACAACCTCATTCAACACTGTTCAACACAACAAAGAGATAATTCCACTCAACACAATCAAATGCTTTCTCTGGTTTTAGCGAAACAACTAATTCAGACAGGACAGCAGTGTGTGAACACTGAAAACCAGATGAAGCCCTTTAATGAAGCAGTTTTGTTCCTGTGAGAGAAGTCCAGGAAGAACCATCTCAAAATGAGCTGCTAACACTTTAGCCACGATTAAGAAGATACAAGATATATATAGCAGGTACAGGAAGTAGGATCTTTTTTCACAAGTAGTAGTAGCATATTTGTCTTTGTTCAAGTCGGTTCAATTGTATTTATATAGCATCAAATGACAACAACATTTGTCTCAAGGTGCTTTATGCTGTAAGGTAAAATCCCTACACTGTAACATCTAACTGGTTCCCAGAACAAAGTAAACTAAGGTTGGACAACTTATTCATTGCAAGTGCATAGTACTACAAATAACATGAATTTTCTGAGAGATATATTAATTGTTTACCCACTGAAGAAACTCTTCAAGTTCTACTAAATTAAGAAAACAATTGGTGCTAACTTTTTAAAATTTTGTTTACACACAAATTAAATGTGACTAAATCACATGTTTTTTTCTTATATTTCCAGTACAAGACCTACTATAAACCTTGTAAGTATTATTCAAAAAGAATAATTAACACTTCCTGAAGTTAGAATCAGCCCAACTTCTATTTTCAAATGCAAAAAAGTATATGAGCCAACATACCAGACACTGTTCTGCTGAACAACAAACTATTCCCACTATAGTAGCTCGTTACAATTAATTATATTAATTGTGTATTTGCTTGTTAAACAATTTTAAACTTTAATAATCTCACAATAAAACTTACTCGGGCACAGACCAGCTGAATTCAGAATAAAAGTCACAAGTTTGTTTACAATCACATTGGGTTCAAAGGTGAAAGTGTATGCAATGTATGGGGCTGGGATTTCCAGGGATGGAAGGGGAACGGCTCCAAAACACACTACACACATCCGCTCCTCACTCTCCACTTTCAAGTCCTCTTCGACACCTCACTGCCAGACTCAGGAAACAGGAACGGGTCCAGGAGGACAAGGAAACGCCGTTAGAACAGACTAGTACTTCACACTGGAACCAGGGGCTAACCGGCCTGTACTGACAAGAGTTACTCAACAATCCAGCCAAGAAGTTCACTGAACCACCATGTTAAATAATGGCTCAGGCAATCAGGCAGATCTGTGGCAGGTGGGTGATTAAACCAGGTGCGTGGGCCAAGGTTGTGGGTAGCTGACACTCTTCCTCATTGCTTTCGTTTTAGTCACCCACTGCTGTGCTTGGCCCTGGAGTGTCTTCAGGGAGAGAGGAAATTAGGACAGGAGGCTTAATGGAATGCCTCTGTCCTATAACCTCATCCATGAGGGCAAGGGTTACCCTAACCCTAACCCAGCAGTGGGCTTCCCACTGACCCCCTCTCCTGAGTCTGGATACTTGCAATCCTAAAGGCAGAGGAAATCAAAAATGACAGCAGGCAAGTAAAAACACCACAACAACTCTTAGTAATTGCACATTTATCAACCTGTGTTCTTATGAATTATCTTCTTGATAACACACATACATACTTTGTTTGTTTGTTTTTTTAAGTTGTCCCATTTCTTTCTGGCCTGCAAGGGGTTGACTTTCCCCTTCTCCAGAATTTTCCTGTCACACACAACAAATAAGATAAGAGTGGAAACCATGGCAACTATGTTAATCCCTAAATCCTATTTATTATAGAGCCGTTTAGGCTCTATAATAAATGGAGCTTTTCATTCTGATGATCTACAGAATAATTTGGGCAGCAAAGAAAATTTCACCGTCCAAAAACTTGCAGGCTTCACTATAGACTGTGCAGTCAGTTTGTGGTATATTTGAATAAATGCAGAGCAAACTGTGGTTGTTTGTATTTACTTACACAAAATGAGATAAAAACAAAATAAAATGACCATTTCATCTGGTGCTATTGACATTTTCAGGCCATTTGTATGACCTCAGATGCCGTCTCTCAATCTAGTTCTTTGTTTTGTCTAAAAACAAAAACCAAATCAAAAATTTATGAACTAGTTAATCATTTCAGTTATACTTATATCCACACCTGGGTGACTAATTTGTATGTTTTATATATAAAACTCCAAAAGTAACATAAAGAGAATCCAAACACTCGAGTAAAGCAGGCGACCTGTGAGTTGTAAGCTACCTAACCCTAAGTACAGTATAGAGTAAATGTACTTAGTTACATTCAACCACGGAAAAGCAACATTTCCAGCTTACTATGTTTTTCCGATTTGAGACAAATCAAATAAATTGAGTTGAACAGCTTTTTGAATGAATAGTACTGGTAACTTACTTCAGTCTACTTAATATTTGTTAATTAAGCACAATATTAGATTTTACAGTGTACAATAATATTGAGAAAAACCCAACAATCATATGACCCCCTATGAGCAAGCACTTTGGTGACAGTGGGAAGGAAAAACTCCCTTTTAACAGGAAGAAACCTCCGACAGAACCAGGCTCAGGGAGGGGCGGGGCCATCTGCTGTGACCCAGCAGCGTACATCTATTGCAGCATAACTAAGGGAGGATTCGGGGTCACCTGGTCCAGCCCTAACTATATGCTTTAGCAAAAAGGAAAGTTTGAAGCCTAATCTTAAAAGTAGAGATAGTGTCTGTCTCCTGAATCCAAACTGGAAGCTGGTTCCACAGAAGAGGGGCCTGGAGACGGGTTAATGTAGGAGGCAGGGAACCATGTTCCAGAGAGGAGGCAGTTATTATTAAATATTTAAAAAAATAAAATAAAATAAACTCAATAGGAAACCCATCAGGGCCTGGAGCCTCATGACTTTGCATGGATTTAATTCAAAGGAAAATGTGCTCTAGACTGAGAGGTGCATCAAGCCTATGAAGGAATATGAAGATTTTGAAGGAAAGTCATTCTGACAATGATTTAGACTGATAAAGAGAAGAGTAAACATTTCTACAAATATTTTAATAGCTACTGGTTTAAAAACGAGATTGCCAGAGGAATCAATACTTTGAAGGTTTCAGTTGGTGTGCTAAAAGCCTGCTTGGTTTCTCACCATAATCACAATAATAAACAGCACAGGAAGGCGATATCAGACCATCGAGCAGCTCTGACTGAAGGTTTTATCGTTGTTTCATTGACCTCTCTGATGGCTTTTTGACATTTCTTGAATCAACATCGTGAATTTGAGTTTAAAATTAACTGAGTTTGTTTTTGTGTCACGATGAACCGAGAAAGAAAGGATTCCCACCTAGATAAACTTTGACAGATTCCCGTGATACTGAATAAGAAACTGAACTGTTACGGATTTTAAAAAATCAATTGGATTAAAGCAGTGAAGGGATTAAATTGACGATCCGAAAGATCAAGTGGATTGAATCTCCGTGGTAACGAGTTTAATTATCCCACGGGATATTATTGATCAATCTGTGATTTGCTGTGAATGTTTAATTTAAACATCTGACTGATTGCAGGGTGTTTGCGGAAATCGACCGCGATCATTAAAAACTGATCAATACTGCCCAGAGTACTGCTCGGTGATCTTTCGGTTATGGGTCAGCTGTGCAGAATATTGATCAGTGATCAGGGCTGTTCCGGATGTCCTGTGATGGCAGCTCTCTCTCTCTCTCTCTCTTTCTCACACACACACACACACCGAGCCGCCTGCACGCGCCTCTCTGATCGCTCTTGTTGGTTTGTATCAGCTGATCGGAGCGGGTTCGGCTCTGGGTCCGGCTCCGGGTCGGGATCCCTGTACGGTTCCGATCTAATCCGGCTTCGTCTGGTTTGGGCTCTTTGTTCCGGAACTTTTCGGACTCTTCGGTGAGCTGTTAGCCGTTAGCCTCTCCTAGCTGCAGCGGATCGATTCTTTCCTCGGAACCTTCCACAGCACAGTTCCTGTTTCAACCCGACCCGTTCCCCGGCTGCCCGGCCCGGACTCTCGCTCTGCTCCGGGCCGACAGGCGGCTCGGTTCGCTTAGTGGAGCGGCTGAGCTAACAAGCTAACAGTTAGCCTGAGCTAGCTGCTAGTATGCCCGCGATGCTGGAGAGGAACCCAGAGGCTTCGGGCAAGAGGAGAGGCCGAGCCCCGGGAGGAGGGCCCGTCGGCGGAAAGAGTCTGTCCGGTAATGGACCCAGTACCAACAGCTGCTGGGAAGAAGGAAGTTCAGGCTCGAGCAGCGACGACGAGCATGGTGGGTAGCCTCGATCATCGCCGCCGCTGCTGAGACTAATCTGAGTACTGTACTGAGTACTGTGTGTGTGTGCGCGCAGGTGGAGGAGGGATGCGGGTCGGACCGCAGTACCAGGCCGTGGTTCCCGACTTTGACCCGGGTAAGATTGCGGCTGGCTCGGGAGCCTCGCAGCGGAGTAGTAGCCTCGAACAATACCAGCTGTAAAGTTTGCTGGTGCCGGTTCCACCTCCACATGTGTGTCCGGCTCTGGTTCTGGGTTCTTTTGTGTTTCAGGAGCTTTTGTTTCCTTAGCAGAAGCAGCTCGAGGCTCCTCCTCACAGTCAGAGCATTCAACTTTAGTCACAAACTTCACACACCGACAATATTCAATAATCAGATAACAGTCATCAATAATCGCTGCAGAATCTGACCAGATTCCTGAAAACTGGTCAGAGTAACAGCTCTGAGTTAAACTTCATGTTGATCCTCACAGTGATGCTGAGTCTGAACCCTTCTTCACACAACCACCTGAAAAGTCGTACAGGTGAGCAGCTCTGCCTGCTCAGGTGTGGCTGGTGGCTCAGAAGGAGCTGCTCCATTTTCAAAGTTAGTTTATTGATAAACTTCTGATCAGCTCCAGCGTTCTACCAGCACTGTTACAGCATGAATCCCTCATCGAGTTATTGAATGTGATGTGAGAACCATTCTAATTAATTAATAATCTCATTAACGTGTGTGTGTGATTCCAGATGTAGCCCGGGCGGCTCATCTCCGGGAGAACCTGGGGATGTTGGTTTGGATCCCCAACAGCTGCCTGAATCAAACACAGTGTAAGAAATGGCTCATTGACCTGAGAACATGGTGCACTGATGCGAGTCTGATGGTGTTTTGTGGGTGGTTTTGTTTTTTTGTTTTTGTTTTTTGTTTTTTTTTTCTCTGTTGCAGTGGACGAGTACATCGCCATCGCCAAAGAGAAGCATGGCTACAACATGGAGCAGGTAATTGTTCACAACTTGGTCACTTTTTTTATTTTAATTCCTCTTGTTCCGCCATATTTAGACGTTGGTTCACGCTGCCATCCTCAGTCAGTAACAGGTGTACTTATGAACACAGTGTTATTTTGGAGGTTCAGTCGCTGCTAATCATGTGGTGCTGCCCCTTTCTCTCTCCTCTTTGGCTTCCTGCTCCTTCTCCACGTTGGACTGCAGCTGGTGAGGGGCTTGGAGAAAAAAACGTATAAATTACATCTTTAACAGGGCGCCTGCTTTAGCAGCGAACATGTGACTATCTGAGCATGTGCACAAACCGATGTCACACTCAGCGACCCGAGTGTCGGATCTGCTTTTCTTTGTTAATTCAAAGTGCTCTGCAGAACTTTGCTTCACTTTCAGGATGGTAAAATAAAATTCAAGTTCTCTCAGGAATATCAGACAGGTGGACCTGAAGTTCCTGTGTTTTTAAACTCACTGCCTTCACGCCACCATCACATGTTCAGCTGTTAGAGGGCCTGAACACACAGGAAGTGCTCAGCGTTTGCAGGGACCGTACAGATCATCACACCAAATGTCCTTCAGTATTTACAATGTCCACATTTTACCTGTCTCACCTGTCACAGGCGCTGGGCATGCTCTTCTGGCACAAACACAACATCGAGAAGTCTCTAGCCGACCTGCCAAACTTCACTCCGTTCCCCGATGAGTGGACAGTGGAGGACCGCGTTTTGTTCGAGCAGGCCTTCAGCTTCCACGGGAAGAGCTTCCACCGCATTCAGCAGATGGTACCAGTGCTCCCAGTCATTTTCCCCCCTTTGACCAGTGCTCCCAGTCGTAGTCTCCCTCTGTGACCAGTGCTCCCAGTTTGACCAGTAGCTCCTTGTTGTGTCTGTCTGTAGTTACCTGATAAGTCGATGCCCAGCCTGGTTCGGTTTTATTACTCTTGGAAGAAGAGTCGCAGTAAAACCAGCCTGATGGACCGCCAGACTCGGAAACACAAACGAGAGCGAGACGACAGGTGAGCAGATACCTGCGCAGGTGTGGGTGCTACCCGATTGGCCGATGAGTGTAAATATAAATGTCTGTTTCAGTGACGATGAAGTCGAGGACGGTAATGGAAATCCTCCGAGTGACTCTGAATTGGACGTAAATAAAGAAGACAAGAAGGAGGTACAAAGTTCAGTGTTTACTTGTTTGTTTGTTTGTTTACCTGTTTGTTGCTGTTGTTTACCTGTGTGACTCTTTTCAGGTGAGCTCAGGTTCAGAGAGGTCAGAGGTGAAACCAGTTTCTGGTCTGAAGGTAAGAACACCTTAGCAACCCTCAGACCGTAGCCTGTATGTTCGTACCTGTCTGTTAGATGGGTGACGGCGGCTGCCTCTCTCTCTGTTCACCTGCAGACAGGTGGGAAGGCGTCCCAGCGGATGAAGAAGCGCCCCCCCAGAGGGATGTTTCTGAACCATCAGGACGTTGTTTCTCTGTCGTCCTCAACGCCTCAGGGACTCATCAGACAGCTCGACTCGCAGCTCGTCTCCATCAAGAGACAGGTGAGTCCATGGTCACAGAAACGCTAGAACGGGGAGGTGCAACCATCGCCAGAAATCTACAGAGGGACTGAAAATAGTCAGAGGGCTGGTCAAGTAACGGCGTTTATCACCGATACAAACAAACCTAACCTAAACAAAAGGTCACCTGTACGAGCTGCAACAGGTAAACGGCTTCACGCCTGATCATCTGCACAGCGTGGATACCTGCACTCACCTTGATCACATTCCTGTTTCTGAGCCTCAGTCTCTGTTTCAGATTCAGACCATCAAACAGACCAACAGCGTGCTGAAGGAGAAACTCAGCTCGGGGCTGGACGAGTTCAGGCTGCCAGAGGTAACCGCGGCAACGCGATAACACAGCAACATGGCAGCGCAATACAGCAACGCAGTACAGTAACACATAACCGCAATACAGCAACACAGTACAGTAGCACACAAACGCAATATAGAAATACACAAATGCAGTTCAAAAACACACAAATGCAGTACAGCACAGTGAGTGTATCCTCACTGATTTTTCTCTGTGATTTCGACGATCGATTCAGATCACTTTATTCAAACTAATAAAGTCACTGAGCATCGAAATCACAGAGAAAAATCAGTGAGGATACACTCACAGCAACTGAAAGAGCGCGCTCTTTCAGTTGCTGGTGTTCCTGGATGCTAACGTTTCTTTATGTTTCAGGTGAACCAGAAGTTCAATAACCGTTGGACCACAGAGGAGCAGCTGCTCGCCGTCCAAGGTAATACCTGAAACAGGTCACCTGACAGATGTTCTCATCTTTTTAAAGCATCTGTTTATCAGCGTCAGGGTTGATTGATCAGACATGTAAAATCGTAACTGGATAACCTATCGAGGTGCGGACATGTGAACTCGAGCCTTCTATGAAGGCTGCTGTCAGACTTCTCAGTCAGTGATTGGTCGATGACTGTCTCCCTCCCGTCCAATCCTACACAGCCATCAGGAAGTATGGGCGGGACTTCCAAGCCATCTCAGATGTGATTGGTAACAAGTCGGTGGTGCAGGTGAAGAACTTCCTAGTAAACTACAGACGCAGGTTTAACCTGGACGAGGTGCTGCAGGAGTGGGAGGCGGAGCACGGCATGGAGGTGGGGGCAGGAGCGAGCGAGGACGACAGGATGGAGGAGAAGATGGAGGTGTGTCCCACTGAGGAGGATGAGGTCACCGCCAAGCAGACCAAGGAGGTGAGGACACAAATCCCAGCATGCTTGGCAGCACACATACCTGTCTGGGTCATGTGACCTCCATTTTTTACGGTTCCTGTGTCAGCTCATGCTACTCATGTGACTGATTTTGGTCTCAGTGGATGGGATGATTTTAGAGGCATTAAGGAAGTTGTACTAATGAGACTGCATGACTCAAATTACATACACCTGGCCACATCTGCACTCACCTGCTCAGGTGGGACAGTCTCACTGTGTTTTTCTTCTCCTACAGGATTCGTCCTCTCCACTGAATGCCAACAAGCCTTTGGCCTCCTGAGACCTTCTGGCCCTTCCTCTTTAGATTCAGGGCTCTGCCCCTCCAGTTTCAGGCCCCGCCCCACAGGCTTTATAATGTAATTTTTTTTTTTATTGTATAATGTGTTTCTCTTTAATTTTCTCCGTTTTTAGATCAGGTGTGGGGTTTGTTTTATTAACCTGTCATTTACTGCTCGCTCTGGACCAATCAGACCCGTCAGTCCAAATGGGCGGAGCTTTTGTTCCTTATTTTCTGCTTTTCATGCTTTTTTTGGGTTGTTTTTTGCTTTTATTACTTCCTGTTTGGTGTGTTGGGGATAGGGTGTCAGACTGAAGCAGCCATGTTGGATGACCTTGTTCAGGAAGGAGGTGTGTCCTAACCTGATGGCATCTTTTTTGGGGTTTTTTTTTTTTTTCTATTATTTTAGGACTTTTTAGAAGAAAGACAATAAAACCAAAGTTGATCAGTAAAGTAATTTGTATGTTTTCTTCTTTGAGACCAAACTGAGTCCTCAGGTGATTTAAGAGAAGTGGCGCCCCCTGCTGTCTGTGTTTGTGTGCTACAGAGACAGACTGACCAGCTGTGTCTACTGATGGAAAATGAGCCAAATAGAAACGAGTCACCATAATAAGTCACAGCAGTCTCCTCAGACAGTGGAAACACTGAGGTTTCTTTTCATTATTATTGTAACAGCAGATCATAAAACATCTCAGGACGCAGAGTTAATTTTCATTAATCTGCAGCATCATAAATGAGTTTTCAAAAATAATCTCAGGATTTAAATCGGCGTGTGTACCTGAGCCGGTCTGATCTGCAGCTCAGTGGGGCAGACACAAACTCTATTTATCTGTAAAATAAATCAGAAACTACACTTTAATCATTTTCCTTTTCTTGGTTCAGGCTGCTGCTCTTAAAGCTCACATGGAAATTAAAATAAACACTGCAGCTTTTGTACTGCGTTGCTGTATTGCGGTTATGTGTTACTGTACTCACACTTTGCAAAACTCTGTGAGGGGCCAGTTCTAGTCCCCGGGCCTTGTGTTCAATGTTCCCTCTAAGCGGCGCGTGTGCGCAATTGCGCACTGCTGGCACGGTCTCTGCGCACAGAAAATCTGTGTTGCGCACAAAAAAATAAATCTAACCTGAATTGAAATTAAAATTAATACGTTAACAATTCTGTTCTTCAGTGTGAGTCAGTGAGTGACTGGCTGCTCCCGTATGGGATCAGAACGATGCCACCTTATCCCATAGTCCAGCCAATGATGCGATTCACATTCGTATACGCAGCTAATCAACGTGGTCGTCAGGCTATGACAGCGTCCTTATGTGCCGACACCGGTGTTTTAGCGAGCAAAGCGGCTGATGTGGAGTGAAGCCACGTTAATGACAACGTGTACAACCATTGGAGATGTGAGCAGGACGGACGGAACAATTGACAGAAAAGTGTGGACTTTATACCAGTTTTTGAATTGTGTTGATAGGCCACGTAAAACCAGAGTTATGATAAAAATATCTGCAATGTTTGGTTTTCTTCCTGAATACTATCGTTGTTTATATTTACTGCGGGAAGAAACGGTAAAAATGGCGTTTTTATAAAAATTGCGACGTTTAGCACAAATCTTGTGTAGTTAGTGTGTAGTGTAGTCAGTAGTTTTGTTGTGTGTGTCAGAACAATGAGGCGACTGCTGAATGTTACAGGTGTTACAGCAGTGATACATCTGCTGTTGTCAGGCCTGCAGGTATCAGGCTGTCGTTCTCCTTCATCCCATAGTGGACAGAAATTATTTTTTGGAGCGGCACAAATAATTTGTGTGGCATCAAATTTGATGCAGAACAGCTGATTGTTCTGTAAATAGTTTGAAATGTTTATTTAAAAAAACGCCTTGGCTGCATTTTTAGGTAAACAGCTGCAAAAAACTTTGTTGTTTGCATAACTCAGTTACTTTTTTGAAGAAGTAACTACAGTGGCTTGCAAAAGTATTCGGCCCCCTTGAGCTTTTCCACATTTTGTCACATTACAGCCACAAACATGAATCAGTTTTATTGGAATTCCACGTGAAAGACCAACACAAAGTGGTGTACACGTGAGAAGTGGAGCAAAAATCATACATGATTCCAAACATTTTTTACAAATAAATAACTGCAAAGTGGGGTGTGTGTAATTATTCAGCCCCCTGAGTCAATACTTTGTAGAACCACCTTTTGCTGCAGTTACAGCTGCCAGTCTTTTAGGGTCTGTCTCTACCAGCTTTGCACATCTAGAGACTGAAATCTTTGTTCATTCTTCTTTGCAAAAAAACTCCAGCTCAGTCAGATTAGATGGACAGCGTTTGTGAACAGCAGTTTTCAGATCTTGCCACAGATTTTCGATTGGATTTAGATCTGGATTTTGACTGGGCCATTCTAACACATGGATATGTTTTGTTTTAAACCATCCCATTGTTGCCCTGGCTTTATGTTTAGGGTCGTTGTCCTGCTGGAAGGTGAACCTCCGCCCCAGTCTCAAGTCTTTTGCAGACTCCAAGAGGTTTTCTTCCAAGACTGCCCTGTATTTGGCTCCATCCATCTTCCCATCAACTCTGACCAGCTTCCCTGTCCCTGCTGAAGAGAAGCACCCCCAGAGCATGATGCTGCCACCACCATATCTGACAGTGGGGATGGTGTGTTCAGCGTGATGTGCAGTGTTAGTTTTCTGCCACACATAGCGTTTTGTATTTTGGCCAAAAAGTTCCATTTTGGTCTCATCTGACCAGAGCAGCTTCTTCCACATGTTTGCTGTGTCCCCCACATGGCTTGTGGCAAACTGCAAATGGGACTTCTTATGGTTTGCTATTAACAGTAGGGCTGCCACGATTAGTCGACTAGTCATGATTACGTCGACTATCAAAATCGTCGACGACTGATTTAACAGTGGACGTGTCGTTTGAAGCTTTGTAAGATCCCAAAAGACGCAGGAATAAGTAGTAGGATTTAAGAGTGTAATAACGGACTGAAACAGAAGATTGCAGCACTGCATGTACAAGGATGCCAGCTGCCATTAAACCCCGAAGAAGAAGCTGTGTCCCAGAATTCATAGCGCGGCCCTGCTCAGTTTCCAACAATGGCGGCAGCTAGTTAGTTTTAATATTACTCTTATTACTCTTTCTGGGTCACAAAATAAACGTTTAACATATGTTCAGGCGAGAATGTAGCTGTGCAAACCTCAAATACCTGCTCAGTTTATCAAGACACCACATATTTTCAAAAGCGCTCCGACGTTTTCGGAGACGTCTGTTACCCACTAGCTTGATAGCGAGCCGGGGTCAAGGCTCACTAGAGCCGTGAGAACACCGGACTCCCGGCTTCAAACCCACCGCCGTCTTTCACTACTCAGGTTAAACACGATATATAAGATAAGATAAGATAAAACTTTATTAATCCCTCGGGTGGGTTCCTCTGGGAAATTCGGTTTCCAAAAGCACAGCACCGACAGAAGTTACAGAGTTACAGAATATTATATATATATACACACACATATATAAATACAGAGACAAATATAAATAAAATATACGAAGGGGATAAATAGAATAAATAGGAATAAAAATAAAAATACAAGTGAATTGCACATTTCAAGTATTGAGGTCTATTGCACCATTGACTATTAACAAAAGTATTGCACTAAAGGTATTGCACAGTGAAGTGAAGAGGCACTACAGCTTAGTTGTTCCCCCCTCCTTTGTCCTCCTGTCTCCCCTCCCTCTCCCCTCCAGAGAGGAGTTAAACAGTCTGATGGCGTGTGGGACAAAGGAGTTTTTAAGTCTGTTAGTTCTTGTCTTGGGGAGAAGCAACCTGTCACTGAACAGACTCTTCTGGTTGTTAATGGCCGTGTGCAGAGGATGCCCAGCATTGTTCATAATGTCCAGCAGGTTTTTTTGTGTTCTTTTCTCTGCCACTGTCACCAGAGTATCCAGCTTCATGCCGACCACAGAGCTAGCCTTCCTGATCAGTTTCTCCAGCCTGGATGAGTCCTTCTTTGCTGTGCTGCTCCCCCAGCGCACCACAGCATAGAAAAGTACTCCAGCAACCACTGACTGGTAAAACATCCTCAGGAGCTTCCTGCAGATGTTAAAAGACCTCAGCCTCCTGAGGAAGTACAGTCGGCTTTGGGCTTTTTTATACAGGTGCTCTGTGTTGCATGACCAGTCCAGTTTATTGTCCACCCACAGCCCGAGGTACTTGTACTTGTTGACCACCTCCACCTCCTCCCCCTCTATCTGAACCGGCAGTGGACCTTCTCTGGACCTCCCGAAGTCCACAACTAGTTCCTTAGTCTTTGAGGTGTTGAGTTGCAGGTGGTTTGTGTGACTCCATGAGACAAAGTTCCTCACCAGACTTCTGTACTCCTCTTCCTGATCATCCCAGATACACCCCATGATGGCCGTGTCATCTGCAAACTTCTGAATGTGGCATAATTCAGAGTTGTAGCAGAAGTCAGAGGTGTACAGGGTGGAGAGAAGAGGGGACAGCACAGTTCCCTGTGGTGCTCCTGTGCTGCTGACCACTGTGTCAGACGTGATGTCCTTCAGCCTGACGTACTGTGGTCTGTCGGTGAGGTAGTCGGAGATCCAAGCCACCAGGCAGGGGTCCACCTCCATCCTGTTCAGTTTTTCCAGGCACTGGAAAAGTCAAGAAACAGGATCCTGACCATGCCTTTTCCCCCATCCAGGTGTGAGTGGGCTCTATGCAGGAGGTACAGGATGGCATCCTCCACTCCGACACCCGCCTTGTATGCAAACTGTAGTGGGTCCTGGGCATGTTGTACCTGTGGTCGGAGGAGGTTGAGGAAGAGCCGCTCTAGAGTCTTCATAAGATGTGACGTCAGTGCCACCGGTCGGAAGTCATTCAGCTCATTGGGCCGGTTCCTTTTGGGGACCGGGACGATGCAGGATGTCTTCCATAGGACGGGCACTCTCTCCAGTCGCAGACTGAGATTGAAGACTCGTTGTAGCGGCTCCCCAAGTTCAGCAGCACATGCCTTTAGCATCCTAGGACACACCTTGTCTGGGCCTGCTGCCTTTCTGGGGCGAAGCTTCCTCAGTTGTCTCCTGACCTGATCCACTGTGACATGGGGAGATGTTTGGGGGGAGGGGAGGGGAGAAGATGTCTTGCTGCTGAGAGAGGGATTGGAGGAGGGGGGTGTCTTAGTGTCAGGAAGGGGGCGACCGTGTCCACACAAAAGTTGAGGTAGTCTGTAAGACAGTGTGTCGCCCCCTCTATGTCCTCACCATGTGGGCTCAGAAGCACATCCCAGTCTGTGGTGTCATAGCAGTCTCTCAGAGCATCTCCTTTTCTGGGGTCCATCTCCGGATGGAGCGCGTTGTGACAGGCTGCCTTTGGACGAGGGGTGTGTATTGTGGCTGTAGGTAAACCAGGTTGTGGTCTGACTTCCCTAGTGGGGGGAGGGGGGTGGCTCTGTATGCATCTCTCACATTGGCATACAGTAGGTCAATTGTCCTGTTGCTCCTTGTGGGACAATTCACAAACTGGTGAAAAGCAGCCAGAGTAGAATCCAGTGTGGCATGATTAAAGTCTCCAGATATAATAATGAAAGCCTCGGGGTTTAAGTCACTTAGATAACTTAAAATGTTATTGTTTGTCTTTTATCAGTGTTTTATTTGTTCCTGAGTAAATCGGTTTGGCTGAGATTAAAGTTATAGTTTTTACACAGCTGAATAAACGTCAAGCAGACAGCTGATTATCAGAAGTGTGAGATGCTCCAGAATTTACTCCAGTGTCCTGTTATATTTTAGATAGCAAGGAGTTTATTAAACTTCACCAAAACAATCTGCATTTCATTAAAATTTAATAAACTATCATCTTGTCTTTATTTTTAGTTAGCACATACCTTAAACACTTAAAGCTGTTAGCTAATGATAGTTATATAAGAGCAGATGCTGCTGGTGCAATAAGCTGTAGTTTTACGTCCAATGGATGATGATCTGATTAGTCGACTAATCGCAAAAATAATCGGTGACTAGTCGACTATCAAAATAATCGTTTGTGGCAGCCCTAGTTAACAATGGCTTTCTTCTTGCCACTCTTCCATAAAGGCCAAATTTGTGCAGTGCACGACTAATAGTTGTCCTATGGACAGATTCCCCCACCTGAGCTGTAGATCTCTGCAGCTCGTCCAGAGTCACCATGGGCCTCTTGGCTGCATTTCTGATCAGCGTTCTCCTTGTTCGGCCTGTGAGTTTAGGTGGACGGCCTTGTCTTGGTAGGTTTTCAGTTGTGCCAGACTCCTTCCATTTCTGAATGATGGCTTGAACAGTGCTCCGTGGGATGTTCAAGGCTTGGGAAATCTTATTGTAGCCTAAGCCTGCTTTAAATTTTTCAATAACTTTATCCCTGACCTGTCTGGTGTGTTCTTTGGACTTCATGGTGTTTTTGCTCCTAGAGCAGGGTGATATGACCAAAAATATTTATCACGATATATATTTGAAAATTTGCGATAACGATATAATTGACACTAGACAAAATACTTTACAACTCCACAACTTTATTAGTGCAAAAAACCCCATCAATGTATTTTCACTTAAACAAGCAGTTGTTTATTATGTGCATTAAAGTTATATAAAAATGTAACAGTGCAAATTCCTTGCTGACAGTTTAACCAAAAGGCATTTCCAGTGGAAACTGGTCGACATATCCTCAGCATAACCATGTATACTGTGTGCATTTTCTGAAGAAACTGCAGTGTAAATGCTTGAATCTGAATGTATGCACTGAAATGAATTAATGACTGAATATTAAGCTAAAAATGTTGAATGAGCTGGAAAATACAGAGTACCTGGAAACAAAAGTGCAGAACTTTTGAAAGTTGATGTTCACAAAGAAGAAGTTGGAAAATAGCTGAAAATGTTTAAAATGTAAATTAGAAAAACCTAAGAAATGAGAAAAGGAAATTTATCTGAATGAATATTAAAATGTCATATTCTTTGAATCACTGAATGACTAAAATGTGGTCCCTCCACTTGGATCCACACATTTTTATAGGTTTACATCTCTGAGCTTTGAAAGACACGGCGTTGGAAAGAGAACAACGATGGCGACGTTTTGAGGGTAAAATGATGGCTGTAGAGCAAACACTGTGGACACAGCAGCAGTTGAAAGAGAAGTGTTTAAGATGAATCTTGGCAGAGTGAGAGAGAGCTCGTTAAGCAGGCAGGTGTGAGCCTAGTTGCTATCCGGTTGTTCAGTGATGACAGCGACGAATCCTACTTCCGGGCCTAAAGTAGTCTGCGTTTAATATGGCTTTTGTGTTGTTAACATGTTTAATGTTATGTATTTTCTTCTATTTGATCTCAAAAAGCTCCTAAAACAGTCAGTGATCACTGTTGACCTCCCTCGGCTTTTATTACCACTAATCATTTATTAAGCTCAGTTTTTAAAACCTTAGGATGTAACTACAGCCCAGCCCATGCAGCAGTATATGAATGACTAACCTCATATTGTGGATGGATTATCTCAGTTGTTCTCCTGGCTGAAGTTTGGTCCTTTTACAGCATCCTGCCATGCGATTACATTTGTTCCTGACCACCGAGAACACTCACGTTAACTTTTATCGAGTGGAAAAAAAAGTTAGCTTGTTTATATTATGCTAACATAGCTGTGTCGCTAGCGGTCACGTAGCACATCATTATATACCAGCTAGCCCAACTTCAGTAACCCTACAAACGTCACTGCTGTTTAGTTTTCTGTCTTCATTTATGCTGGAAGTGATAACAGAGCTGTACGTTTTAATTTGTTTCCAAAACCCCGCAGTCAGGACATGCTATATTGTATTTAGATAGAAGCTAGCGAGCTAACTCCCTGCTAACTTCTAACTCCGTTAAATGTCATAAATTCCGTTTTCATGGATGCCTGGATGTTAAACTCAATTGTTACACCTGGTAGAGCAGAACGCTGATCATTTTATTAAAGATGAAAGACTTTAGACAGTTTTTCAACTCTCAGTAATGCCATAGTGATCGTTTGATATATGGACCTGCAGCGGAGTTTAGGCCCAGACACGGCTAGTGACGTCAGACTGAACAACCGGATAGTGACTGCACCCAATGGCTCCATACACACGCACACAGACATGCGCCTCACTCTGCTGCTTAAAATGAACAGAAAACTCAGCCCGAAACAAATCGTTCCCAAATGAAAAGTACAAGTCGTATTGACAAAATTCTTTCACGGTGTGCACCAGCAATGTCCAGTCTACCAAATTCTCAGTTTTCATGCTTGTGGAGTTTGGGGCGATCGTGGCTCAAGAGTTGGGAGTTTGCCGTGTAATCGGAAGGTTGCCGGTTCGAGCCCCCGCTCGGACAGTCTCGGTCGTTGTGTCCTTGGGCAAGACACTTCACCTACCGCCTACTGGTGTGGGCCAGAAGGGCCGATGGCACGATATAGCAGCCTCGCTTCTGTCAGTCTGCCCCAGGGCGGCTGTGGCTACAACTGTAGCTGCCTCCACCAGTGTATGAATGGGTGGATGACTGGGTGTGTAAAGCGCCTTGGGGTCCCTAGGGGGGACTAGTAAAAGCGCTATACAAATACAGGCCATTTACCATTTATTATATGGACGTGGTGACAGTGTAAAGACAGCCTGTGCTTCTGATTTTCAGACAAAGTTTCTGAGCCCTTTTAACATTAGAGTCTATGGAAGAGTTGGAGGGAGAAGGCTGTGCATTGGTGACATTTATGAAAGAACCATAACACCTATTACAATAATAAACACATTGGATGAAAGAAGACAGCGATGGCTACGTTTTGGGGGTAAAATCATACCTGTAGAGCAAACGTTGCGGACACAGCAGCAGTTTTAAGACAAGATTTTAAGATTAATTCCCCCCCTCCTCTCACTCTAGCAGTTGAGCTGTCTCACTCTAGCCCCAACATTCCGTCCCATACACACCCATTATAAACTCTGAAACGGCTGAAAAAAAGCATGAAACTTAAACTGGAACTGAAGAAAAAGTATAATAGATATTGAAAAGATAAATACAAGTTGAATAGTCTTGGCTTCATTTTAAAGTTTGAATGGAGGCCCTACGTCAATGTATGTGGAAGTAGATACAGTTTAAAGAGGAGTAAGTTGAACGAAAATTTAAAGGGTCTCTCCATTGAAATACATGGGAAATTTTTGTTGAAAAAAGTTGAATAACTTTAAAAATATAAATGTTAAAAATGAGAAAAATACAAGCACACATGTCCAAAAGAAGAGGAATCTAATGGTGTTTGAATGGTTTTTCTAAGTTGAACGGTTTTGAAGGAGATAGTCCAAAAAACGTACGGAATGTGAAAAAATAATAATAAAGAATAGAAGAACAATACTGTGAATGCTTTTCAAGCATTCACACTAAATATCCACAAAACTTAAAGAGGTTATACACACACAATACAGTAATATTATGTTGAAGCACAGTACGTATCACTCCGCGAGGCTCCTGCCTACGATAGCCGTAATGCTCCGACAATCCATCAAGCGGTGCGGCTTCGTAGCTTAGCAAAGTCGTACTAAAGTATTTGACAGATTTTCGAGCGCCGTGTACATAAAATCGTTTCGAGGTCAGTAAACACAACCAGAATTCATACTTTCACAGTGTAGCCGCTGTGGTGTATTATGTCTTGTATGCCCTGCCACACCTCCCGTGTGTTGTTGCTGGACAGCTGGGACTCGATGTTTATTTTGTGGTCTGTCTCGGCTTTTTAAATTCCCCTTTTCAGGTCAGCTCGAGCAGCCCTGTACAGAGCTCTGTCGCCTGACCTGAAGGTGGCGTCATGGACTTTGAGGAGTGATCGGACCTCGCTGGTCATCCAGGGTTTTGGGTTTGTGATATATATGTATTAATGTAATAATAAATAATGTTACCAAATGATAATACAAACTTTACTTCAGTTTCTATTTCTACTCTAATAAATGTACTCAACTTGAATCAGTCTTTGAACATCAGCAGAGAAAAAGAAGGAAAATAAAAATATGTTTCTATTTCCTGTTGCCTCCATTGTGGAGGGAGACTTTGCCTCTAAACAGCAAATGTGTACAGTCAGGGGTTAAAGTGGATTCAGCAGGTGGGGAACCTAAAATCAGCTGTAGTGTCTCAGTGTGGGGAAAATAATCAAACTCACAATCATTTCTATTCCAGCAGATTGTCTTAGTGTGCAGGCTGTGATCAGCTGACCTGCTGCTCTTTCTGCATGTACATACCTGGATTTAGCCAGATGTGAGCAGATGTTTCATCAGTTGGCCATCCTCTACACTGACAGTCTGCTGTTCATGCTGTCTTTGTATTAGACAGCCACTGTGCACCAGTCACACACTGTTCTTTACTTTAAACCATCACAGTACAAATTAACCTGTTTATCCTGCAGAGGATTTTCATGCAGCCTTTAAATAACTCAGTCTGCCTCAGTTTGATTAGCAGCAGGTTTCACAATGTGAAAAACATAATGTCACATGTATGGATTTAAAAACACGATGACTTACATGTCAGCTGGCCCTTTAGCTGCAACACACTGCGAGACAAACTGCACACAAACAGTTTGTGTGTTTGCTGATGTTTATTGAGCTCATAGAAACACTGCATTTCAAATTACCTGACACTTAAAAACGTTACTCCCTTTATGCTCGCTCCTCTTCCGTAGAGCTAGCGAGATGCTGAAGTACCGGCACCTGCACTCACCTGCCCAGGTTATCTCTGAGTATAAACTATAGATGAACTTAAAATAATGAGTCTCTTTTCTGAAAATGTAAGAAGAACAAAGTACAAATATTTGTTTAAAAATGTAGGGAGTTAAAGTAAAAAGGGTTAGAAAAATAAATAGGCTGCTCAAGTAAAGTACAGATGCCTGACATTTTTACAGGCATCTGTAATCAGAGCATCAGTAATGAGTGCTTACAGAGGAAACAAGTTTGGACTTTCTGGTAAATTAAATGATTATGTTGTTCATAAACGTAAAAATGCAAAGGTCAAAGCCCACATCAGTGGAAGCAAGAATGAGCTGAAAACACTAAACTGAAATTATTTGACTTAATGAACTAAAACATGCTCCTGCCCTGCCCTTTCGTTCCTGTTAACATCTCAGCGCCACTGTGAGCTTCTCGTTCACCCCGACAGGCCTGATAAACAAATAAAGAAAACTGTACGTGGCGGAAGCAGCGCCCCCTGCGGCCCGCCGCCGCCCTGCAGGCTCCGGGCAGCTGGGGGATTTCCTGGGCGGAAGCAGCGGAGGGGGTTTCCAGCGCTCAGCCCGTCCTGCTGCTGGATCTCTGAACTGATCCCAGCACCGTCTGCTCACACAAACCACTCAGCCGGAGAACCTGAACCCGAAACCGGACCATGAGGAGTCCGTCCCAGGCCCGGAGGCTCCGACACAGCGGCAGGTTGACGGTTTGAATCCCGCAGAGAGTCCGCGGAGGAACCGCCGAGAAGGAGGTCCCGGGGAGTCCTGAGGAGCTGTGGCCTGCGGAGGAGATTCATGTGAGTCCGAGAGAGCAGAAACAGAATAAAGACACACAGTAGAGACATACCAGAGATGCGGTATTGACAGGAGACTCGGCGTGAGCAGCGGGAACATGTTAGCTGTGTTAGCGGGCTGGAGGAGATGCTACAGCTAGCTGTGTTTACATTAAAATCCCCGTTACCGATCACACCGAGCTAACAGGCTAACGTCGGCTAGCGTCGGCTTTCCGTCTGTTTACACCCGCGCCCAACGGATCAGTAACAAAATCAATAATTCGATCGGTAACTTGATTGATGCCCTGATCAGAGCAGCAGAGCTAAAAACAGTCAGACCTGAAGAATCGAGCACAGAGAGGACGAGCCCAGTCTGTTGCTTCTATTGTTCTTATTGATCCGCGGATCAGTTCCTGGTATCGATTATGGCTTGTGTGTCGATAACATGTGATGGGAAGGTTAACAGGACAGGTGTGTGTGAGGTCACGTGAACTTGGAGTTACTGTTTACTATTTGTAAACACCAAAGTACTGTCAGAGTAAGCAGGATAGTAAGGCAGTAAAAGTACTAAGAGTACTCCTCAGACCACCTCGGGTGTGGAGTTTCCAGGTGGTTTCTCATTTGAGGACATGCAGGTTATCAGGTTAGTTTCACCTTTAGCTCACCTGTGAGACAGCAGCTGATCGTCAGCTGACAGAACAAACCATTATTCAGGTGAAAACACCTGGACATGCAGGTGACGCTGATGGTCTGAGAAGATTGGGACACTGAGAGAATAAAACCCTGTGATGTTTAACATCTGAATCAAAGGTCTCACCTGTAACCTGACACTGAGCATACCCCGGGGCGGAGCGTGTTTTGTTAGGTGACCCAGGGTGAGCCTGCAGGAGCTCTCAGGTTGACCTCTGATCGTCACCCATAAGTGTCTTAACGGCGGCCTGATGGGATCCCGCTGAGGAAACACCTGGACGAGACAGATGTTAACACCATGTCATCATCATTATTTGGGGATCAGAAAAATCCAGAAAACACCCAGAGGGTCTGACTACATTACCCAGAACTCTCCAGTACAGGTCAGACAGACATGAGAAAAAGCTGCTCAGCAGGGCAGGTGCTGTGCAGCACTATACGTGTCAAAATTTAAGATCATGGGTGTTAGTGATGGTGTGTTCAGCTGAGCAGACGATGATAAGAATCCTCCCTTCACCCCAAGATGGCCGCCCCTCCCTGAGCCGCTTTCCGCTGAAAGTTTCGTCCTGTTAAAAGCTCGTTTTTCTTTCCCTCTGTCGCTAAGTGCTTGCTCACAAAGGGCCATTAAAGCACCTGACATGGCTGCTGTTGTGTTTTTGCTGCTATCTAAATAAATGGTACTGATAGTGGCGATGATGATGATGCTGGTTGTGGTGATAATGATGATGGTGGTGAGCACTGGGTAACTGGGACATGTGTGAAGGTCCTGTTAATGCTGAAGCACATCTGCAGGTTTAGAAACATCTGCTGTCATCCAGATGTTTCTGTTTCAGGGATAATGAATAAACCCACGTGAGTACAGTCCACACCTGCCCCTCCACAGGCACCCCCTGCTGGGCACAGACTGCTATCATCAGGTTACTGATCCTCCATCAGCTGCTCTGAGGAAAACCCCTGTGATGAAGTGAATTCTTCCAGTTTCTCTTTCTGAGAAGTGCTCAGTCACGACTGCAGTCACCTGCTTCATGTCGCAGCACCCGTTAACCACAGGCATGACATCACACACGTAGGTGTGATGTCACACATCTGGCAGATCCAGATTGCACATCAGTGACAAGCTTTCACTCTAACTCGAGCCTTAGAATGCCACTGACTCATTTGGGGCTTTTATTTTGAAAGGGATGGGTTTGTGTCTGTGTGTGTGTGTGTTGACGATGCAGTGAATGGAAAAGTCCCCAGCATCCCTGACAGGAAGTGTGTGTTTCTGTGTGTGTGTGTGTGTGTGTGTGTGTGTGTGTGTGTGTGTGTGTGTGTGTGTGTGTGTGTGTGTGTGTGGAGGTTAAAGGTCACAGCTGTGTGTGAGGTCATGAAAGCTCTCACTTCAGGTTTTCATGTGTCAGCTGACCCGATGCTTCTGAAATTACCCAGAATTCCTGTGTGAAGTGTGTGGATCCTCTTTCTGGATGTATTCAAATGTTCAAATCTTTCATTTTTTTACCAGATTTCACTGTTTGTGTTTTGAAAATGCGTCGGCTCTTTGAATGTTCGTGAGTTGATAACATAATATAAGCTAGGTAAATACTTCTGATCAAAACCCCGCCAGCGTCACCGCCTCACTGAGGAGGCACATCTCACGTCACCTGACGAGCTACCTGGACGGTCAGCTGACCGTCCAGGTAGCTCGTCAGGTGTGTGAGGCTGCAGTGGGCGGGTTTCCCGTCAGAGCCGAACAGCAGGAAGTGATGGTAAACCACGCGTGCACACCGAGGTTACTGTAACAAATGTCGGAAAGTCTGGTTGTTCCTCATCGTGCGTCCGATCCGTGACCGGGATTCTCGGTCTGCGTGTTTGGCCGTCTGTGCTGTCGGGGCAGCGGTCAAACGTCCAGATGAACAGTGGTGACTGTTGTTGTGATTTGGCACTGTATAAATAAAATTGAATAGAATACTGCAGTACTGTGATACAGCAATAGTGTAATACTGTGGTACTGAAGTACTTTTTTGCAGTGAGTATCAGAACACTGAGGTCATTTCCATTGTGGCTGTTTTTGAAACATCACATGTTTAAGGAAAAATCCCAAACTGCACGTCAGTCAGCTCAGAGCAGCTGACTGGAGTTAAAGCCGGTTATCCAACCGTCAACTTCATGAACTTAGAAAACAGAGTAACAGGTTAATTTTCTGAAATCCTCTTTATGTTTTTAACTGAGAGAGAAATGCATTCATTCCTCAGTTTAATGGTTCAGTATCTGAACCTTTTTCCTTTATTTAACATTTGGACTCTCGTCCAGGGCTGCTCAAACATCATGGCGGACGTCTGCTGTGAGGGTTAAAGGTCAGTGTAATATTTAAATGTCTGATCACACTGTACACGAGGAGTTCCAACATGACCAAAATGTGATTCTTCAATCGCAAACGTCCACCTGGTCATCAGGTGACCCATCAAGGGTTCAGGTAGCATCGGCCCTTTTAAAGGATCCACAAAAACACGAAAGGAAAAACTGTGAATGCTGACCGGTCGGAGACGGGGTTCCCGTGACATTCAGCCAGAAGCTACAGGATTCACCCGAGGGTCCACCTGAAGGACCTACCTGAGTCTGAGATGTTTGGAGGAAGACCAACTGATCTTTGGACACTCACTCTGACATATCTGTGAAGGTTCTCAGGTACCAGGTCATGGTAATCTGAGGAGCTTGGAAAGAAAAGCGACTGGGCTTCATGACATCACGAGCGTCCGAGCTGAGGTCGCTGTTTCTCTCGTCGTGAATGACCTGCCGCACCGCAGTACATGGTTAAACCTGACCTGTGACATCACAAAGACTGATGTGGAAGTTCTGAGACCTTCTGGAAAGAGCTCAGGCTGGACACATGAAATCATGTATGAAGGTTTTCAGATTGTTTACTGGTTTTACTGGTCTGAACCAGTGGAGCTGAAACTCCCATGTTTGAGCTCACTGCCTGTTCTCCTTCACCTGTTCTCACCTGTTTTCGCTGCACGTTCTAATTAAATTAACATGTGACCTGTCAACTTTCCTATTTATAGGCCACACCCCTTCGCCCCTTGCTGGACTCCACTGAGCACGTGCAGACTGGACTCAGTTGTTGGGTTCTAATGTTTCTTTTAATGTTTCCTCAGGTCATGTCCGCGGGGAGGAGTGCTGACGGCAGGGAGGTGCAGATTCCCCTCCAGCAGGTGGCACCCTCCCTTATTTCGCCCCTCTCGGCAGCCCCGCCCTCTCACCGCCCAGCCAATCTGTGGCCTTCCAGTGAGCCCACTGCTCAGCAAGGTAACGAGTTTCAAAAAAAAATCTTCGTTAGGTAGGATTCACACACGGCGGCTGATCTGATTGGCTAAGGTTATTTAAGACCCAGTCAGGCCTTTGAAGCCAGGAGGGTGTGAATCCTCTTTGAAGACAGGTTCGGTAAGGTGCGTCTCTGACCTCAGGTGTGTGTTCAGGTGTGCCCGCAGGCTTCCTGCCTCTTCATGGCGGCTTCAGAGATCACTTTGTAGAAACTCCAGAAGCTAAATACTGCTGCGAGGCGTGCAGGCTGGTCCTGTGTCAGCCCCGCCAGACCGAGTGTGGACACCGTTTCTGTAACAGCTGCATCTGCGACATCCTCAGGTGAGACAGGCCACTCCCACTCAGGGGAAACACTGCGTCGATTTGAGTTCCTGCTCCACCCTGCAGGTGTCAGCGTTTAACTTTTGTGTCCTCTCTCCTGCAGTCGTCCAAACCCGGTGTGTCCGGCTGACATGGAGCCACTGTTCAGAGACAAGGTGGGCAGGAAATGACATCACAGCAGAGATCACGTTGTTGACTGATCAGTAGGACTGTCAACGTTAACATTTGTTAATCTGTGTTTACGAATAAAGTTTTAACACGATGAAGCCATCTGGAGCGCAGAATGGACCAACTTTGTACAAACTGCCCCAAATACGCTGAGAGAGGCATTTCCAATGGGTTCATTTGGTTAAAATTTTAATCGCGTTAATCCTGGCGACGGATAACGCATGTTAACGTTGACAGCCCCACTGGTCTGTGATTGATTCCCGATCAGTTACTGAGCAATCTGTGATCACTCGTCGGGCTGTGTGATTGATCGGGCTGTGCTTTGTGTTTCAGATCTTCAAAGACGTTTGCTGCCACCGGGAGATCATGTCGCTGAAGGTTTACTGCCGCAGCGAGGCGAACGGCTGTCAGGAGCAGATGAGTCTGCAGCAGATACCTGTGAGCACACGTACCTGAAAATCCCGCTCTCTGCTTGGCTGCTCTGCATACAGCAGAAATTGACTTACCTGCCTCACCTGTGTGTCTGCAGGACCACCTGAACGTGTGTCCGTTCTTCGAGGTTCCCTGCCCGCTGGGAAAGTGTAAGGAGAGGATGATGAGGAAGGAGATTCCCGACCACCTGAGCTGGAAATGCAAACACAGAGAAACCACCTGCGAGTTCTGCAGCACGAAGATGCCCCTGACAGACCTGCAGGTGAGCCGCGGGCAGCGTTTGGCTTCTTTTTCTTGCTTTTTGGTGATTTTTATGAAAAATTAAGTTTTTAAAAACTTTTTTCAGAAACACAAAGATACGGTTTGTCCGGCGTTCCCCGTGATGTGTCCAAACCACTGCTCTTTCGCCTCCCTGCCCCGGAGCGAGGTGCTGACCCAGTTTTTCCCGGATCACTCGCACCCTTCAGCTTTCAGCTTTTCCGATCGCAGTGATAGATCGATCTATTGATTTATTGATGTTGTGCTGTTTCAGCTCTCGGGTCACCAGCATGACTGTCCCAAAGCTCAGGTCAGCTGTCAGTTCCACCGCTACGGCTGCACGTTCAAGGTAGTTTCATCATCATTCTCACTAAACGTGTGGCAGACCTGTGGCTCATGTACCACAGTACTGCAGTTATACACCTGTATTAATACTTCATACTGCATGTACTGCAATATTGCGTGTGCTGTGTTTCAGGGTTTGAACCAGGACATGAGGCAGCACGAGTCCACCTTCGCAGCCGAACACCTGAAGATGATGGCAAACAGGAACCTGTCGTTAGAGAACAAGGTAACCACGGTGGCACGTAAAACACTTCACATCTTCCTCAGAAGGTGCGGCGCACGCTCACCTGAGCGCTCTCTGCTTCCAGGTGGAAGATGTGAAAGGTGAGCTGATGGAGCGGTACAAGGTGCTTCCTGCGCTCAGCAGCCGACTGTCGGAGCTGGAGAACCAGAACGAGGAGCTGAGGGAGAAGAACCGGCAGATGGAGCAGAAACTCGCCACCATGCAGGTACCGCCATTTTGCTGGTGGAGGTTTTTTCTTGACAGCGTGGGCTCCTCCCACTGTCCACAGACACGCTCATCACGTTAATCTGTGCTCTCTCCACAGAAACTAATGAGCTCTCACTCAGAGAAGTTGCTGGAGGTGGAGCTGGAGCTGCATTCTCTCCGTCTGCTCAGAGATGAGGTGGAGAGCCTGCGAGGAACGCTGGAGAGCGTACGGACGAGGCTCGCCGCTCTGGAGCAAGGTGGACGTGGCGGATCCGGATCCACGACACACACACTGGGTTAGAACGGCCTCTCTGTACCGCCGTTGGGGTCTGGGGACGGGCTGTAGTCTCAGACACCAAAGGTTTAGGGCATGCTACGGCTGTTTGTCGATTGATAATCAATAACTCCCGGTGCACGTCTTCTTCTCTGCAGCATCCCTGGAGACTCAGCTGAATCGCCATGACGACATGCTGAGCGTCCACGAGATCCGATTGGCTGACATGGACCTGCGTTTCCAGGTGCTGGAGACGGCGAGCTACAACGGGACTCTAATCTGGAAGATCCGCGACTACAAAAGGCGGAAACAGGACGCGGTGGCAGCGAAGACGCTGTCGCTGTACTCGCAGCCGTTTTACACCGGATACTTCGGTTACAAGATGTGTGCTCGAGTTTACCTGAACGGAGACGGCATGGGCAAGGGGACGCACCTGTCGCTGTTCTTTGTGGTGATGAGGGGCGAGTACGATGCCCTGCTGCCCTGGCCCTTCAAACAAAAGGTACACCTCACTTCCTGTGTGATTAACCGCAGAAGCGTGAACAGCGTGTTCTGATGCGGTCTGTGTCTGTCAGGTGACCCTGATGTTGATGGACCAGGGTCCCTCCAGGAAGCACCTGGGCGACGCCTTCAAACCGGACCCGAACAGCAGCAGTTTCCGCCGTCCAGTGGCCGAGATGAACATCGCGTCCGGCTGCCCGCTGTTCGTGTCGCAGACTGTCCTGGAGACGGGGACCTACATTAAAGATGACACCATCTTCATCAAGGTGAGGGGCGTGTCCTGCGGGTTACAGACCCCACCTATGTATTGATAAATTCAGCGATCAGTGAATTAACCTGTGGTGATTGGTTTGACCGGCAGGTTACCGTGGATACCTCTGACCTTCCTGACCTGTGACCGTGTGACCGGTGCGCACCTGGCAGAGCAAAGGATGATGGGAAGGATCAGAGATGGAAGAAGATGGAGAAGAAGAGACAGGAAGCAGCCAGTCAGAGTGAACTTTATTGACTGGTGGACTACAAAACTGTGTGTGTGTGTGTGTGTGTGTGTGTGTGTGTGTGTGTGGGGGTGGGGGGGTGAATGACTCCGTGTCACCGTGGTGACAGAACTCAGAGCCAACATGGCCGCCACTATGAGGACGTTGTTGCTGCTCGTTACTGATGCTGTGCATCGAGCTTTACTTCCTTTTATTACCCGTTTACAGAGGCATGCTGGGAAATCCACTACAGCCACAGAGGAGTCCGAAAACCTGATCAGACCGGATGAAACTACATAAAGAGCAGACTCCTGTAGAGCCCGGCGGTGCGGACTGGCTGCTCTGTGGCCTTGGTGGGTTTCCGAGCGTCGACAGAATTCGTGCGAGTCGTTCGGTTCATTTGCACACTTTAAAGTTTTGAATGTTTGTGTGAAAATAAAACTGACAGAAAACAAACTTGTTTTATTGTGAAGTTTTTCTGCGGAGACTTCCTGTTTTATCGTCACTGATGAGGTCATCAATAAAGGAACTCTCTGCCTGTGAAATAATAGCGTAGCCACATGATGTCACTTGACGGTTTTGCTGCGTGTTGCTGCTGTCACTGATGTCTCGGGGTCCACAGTGGCGACTCGATCTTTGACACAGGTGTGGGTCACCGATGTGTGTGAAGACAAACCGAGGCAAAAAGAGGCTCCAGCATCTGTTTCAACAAACTTTAATATCCTGAGGTAGAAGAGACTTGGTGTGAACAGTCTGTGTGCGAGTGACCTGAGTGATGAGGGTCACACCACGGCTCAGATTGGTTGGTGGGCAGGGTGCAATGTGTGTCGGGGGAGGGGGGGGGGGAATAACAGTCTTCCCCCAGGGGAAGAAGCTGTTCGTCTGGAGGTGTGCGACCTGACTGAATTGAATTCAGAGGGTCCAACAGGCGGTGGGCAGTTCACTGGTTTACCTGAGACAGGAGGATCTGGCGATGCCATCCAGGGGTGTCAGATGGCAGTCAGTGCTTTTTTGGGTGGTGTTAATGACCCTCTCTGCTGCCTTCCTGTTCTTAGTCGTGGCCCCTGAGCACCAAACACCAGGCAGGAGAGCACGCTCTCCACTGAGGAGCAGTAGAAGGCCAGCAGCAGGTCCTGGTCCAGGTCTTCATCTGGCTCTTGATGAAGGCGTTCCCACTTTCTCCCTCTTGCATGTGACAAATGAAGGCTTCCTTGAGGTTCTTCTTCCTCAGGACACCGAGGACGTGCAGCTACTGCTGGGCCTCCTTTACCACGGCGATGGTGTTGTAGGTCGGAGGTGAGATCAGGGGAGATGTGGGTGTCCAGAAACCTGAAGGTGGAAACAGATTCTACCCGTTCTCCGTTTATAATGAGGGGGGGAGTGGACCTGTCTGTGCCTCCTGAGGTCCATTATAAGTTCTTTGGTTTTAAGGATGTTCAGCTTCAGGTTATTCTCTGGATCCCAGGATCAGGGAATCTGAAGGTGGTCCAGTTTGGTGTTGAGCATCTTCCTGTTTTCCAGATAGCTCAGCGCTGTGTGAAGGGTGATGGCATCCTCCGTGGGGTCGAGGGAGAGGGTGGACAGGCTGTGATGTGTGAGACACTACCCACTCGAAGCACTAGATGAGTACTACAACTCCAACACACGGATAAATACAGATTGTAGGAGGATGACGAGATTATCCATTTAAATGTCTTCACTGGAAGTGATGCACAAAAACATTAAAAGGCCAGATAAACTGATTTTTTTAGAGGAGGAAAGGAGGACGGCAGGTGGCGCTGCTCACAGGAAACTGCGGCGGCTCGTTGATTTTTTTTTTTGTTTGAAGCATAGAAGAAGAAGAGAGCGTTATCCGCAGAAAAAGAAGCGGCTAAGAGTTTGTGCTTCAGCTCCGGACTTCAGGCTCAAACCGAACCTCAAAGACTCGAAGGACCCCAGAACACCGGCCCGGACCCAGCGGGGCTGCGAGGCCCGACCCGGTAAGTGAAGCTCGGTTCTAGCTGTAGACCCGTAGAGCCCCGGGGAGCCAACAGGCTAACAGATAGCATTAAGGTTACCAGAAAACAGGCTCTTATTTTGAAAGGGCGACAAGCGATTGAGTTACTTTAGAAATGATTTCACGAAAAAAATAAAATAAAAATAAACACAAAAAGCGGCACGGTGTGTGATCTGTGTGTAACCCCCCCCCCCCCCCCCCCCCCCAAAAAAAAAAACAACAACCGTGTATGTGTGTGTGTGTGTGTTTAAATATATAAGTAAAACAACAAAGTAAAAACAAAATACGAATAAATATGTTTAAAAGCTGACAGGAAGGAACAGGCTCTACCTGTCAGACAGGTGTAACTGTCAGTGAGGCGTTTGTGTGACGCGCTGGCAGCTGATTGGTCTGTAATGCTAATGTGTGCGTGCGCGTGCAAACTAAAATAATGTGGAAAAACTTTATCATGAGCTGAGATGATGAAGCTGACGACTGCTGAGATTCTCAGGAAAGTGTTCTCATGCAGAGTTTCCATCTGAGTATCCTTTGTAATATTACTATTCAGAGTAATCAGAATATCCTGAGTATGCTGAGCAGTGCGAGTCAATTTACTTGAAAAAAGTAACTAAATACTAGTTGCTGATTAATTCACCAGAAATAATCCAGTTAATTTACTGATTACTTATTTTCAAAAGTAATTAGTTACTTCATTACTTAGTTACTTTTTAAAACTTGATACACAACCTGAATACGTAATAACGTCATAGATCTTTCAGCCCAGTTCTATTTTTCTGTATAATCCATCATATAAAATGTAATCAAATGAAAAAGTCTCTTTTTAAAATTGTTTTAATCAATTTAAACTTTTAACTTTATGCTTCAAGCACGAATTAAATTATTTCAACTGTCTTTGACGGGAAGAAATGTTTAACATTTAAAGCTATGTTCTGCATATTCCAGCGTATAAAATAAAATCACGTTTTGTGTTTGCACTCTTTCAAATAGATGCAAGTAAAACACAGCAGAAAATGAATAAAATCAAAGACTCAGCAGCTCTTAAATCTACTGTCAGCTGTTGAGCAGGAGTGGGGCGGGTGGAGGTTTGCCCACAGCGGTCATGTCAGTGGGAGGATCCGGGGGTTTCTCTGTGAATGTCACATTCCCGTGGCAGCGTGCTCGCTGCTCGCTCAGATTTGAAGTTTCATTTGTCGCTGTAGTTTTCTTCCCACGCAGAGTGAACAGCAGACGCTCATAGGGCTGCTCGATTATGGCAAAAATGATAATCACGATTATTTTCACTGAAATTGAGATCACGATTATTTGACGATATTTATTTAACCCTTTAAGACCTACCATAGTACCAAGTCCACCAGAGCTTATGTTATTTTTTTACATGTTGTAGTGCCATTTGTGGGAGCATTTCAAGTTGCTATACATCAATACAACTGTTATAGCTCATATTTTAATAATATGTATGTATTAAGTCCATAGTAACTACATTAATTGCAAACAAGTGCAATAAACTACAAAAAAATTGAAAATCGTTTTTGTTTTGTTTTTTTACATACAGGGAGTGCAGAATTATTTGGCAAGTTGTATTTTTGAGGAATAATTTTATTATTGAACAACAACCATGTTCTCAATGAATCCAAAAAACTCATTAATATCAAAGCTGAATGTTTTTGGAAGTAGTTTTTAGTTTGTTTTTAGTTTTAGCTATTTTAGGGGGATATCTGTGTGTGCAGGTGACTATTACTGTGCAGAATTATTAGGAAACTTAACAAAAAACAAATATATACCCATTTCAATTATTTATTTTTACCAGTGAAACCAATATAACATCTCCACATTCACAAATATACATTTCTGACATTCAAAAACAAAACAAAAACAAATCAGCGACCAATATAGCCACCTTTCTTTGCAAGGACACTCAAAAGCCTGCCATCCATGGATCCTGTCAGTGTTTTGATCTGTTCACCATCAACATTGCGTGCAGCAGCAACCACAGCCTCCCAGACACTGTTCAGAGAGGTGTACTGTTTTCCCTCCTTGTAAATCTCACATTTGATGATGGACCACAGGTTCTCAATGGGGTTCAGATCAGGTGAACAAGGAGGCCATGTCATTAGTTTTTCTTCTTTTATACCCTTTCTTGCCAGCCACGCTGTGGAGTACTTGGACGCGTGTGATGGAGCATTGTCCTGCATGAAAATCATGTTTTTCTTGAAGGATGCAGACTTCTTCCTGTACCACTGCTTGAAGAAGGTGTCTTCCAGAAACTGGCAGTAGGACTGGGAGTTGAGCTTGACTCCATCCTCAACCCGAAAAGGCCCCACAAGCTCATCTTTGATGATAGCAGCCCAAACCAGTACTCCACCTCCACCTTGCTGGCGTCTGAGTCGGACTGGAGCTCTCTGCCCTTTACCAATCCAGCCACGGGCCCATCCATCTGGCCCATCAAGACTCACTCTCATTTCATCAGTCCATAAAACCTTAGAAAAATCAGTCTTGAGATATTTCTTGGCCCAGTCTTGACGTTTCAGCTTGTGTGTCTTGTTCAGTGGTGGTCGTCTTTCAGCCTTTCTTACCTTGGCCATGTCTCTGAGTATTGCACACCTTGTGCTTTTGGGCACTCCAGTGATGTTGCAGCTCTGAAATATGGCCAAACTGGTGGCAAGTGGCATCTTGGCAGCTGCACGCTTGACTTTTCTCAGTTCATGGGCAGTTATTTGGCGCCTTGGTTTTTCCACACGCTTCTTGCGACCCTGTTGACTATTTTGAATGAAACGCTTGATTGTTCGATGATCATGCTTCAGAAGCTTTGCAATTTTGAGACTGCTGCATCCCTCTGCAAGATATCTCACTATTTTTGACTTTTCTGAGCCTGTCAAGTCCTTCTTTTGACCCATTTTGCCAAAGGAAAGGAAGTTGCCTAATAATTATGCACACCTGATATAGGGTGTTGATGTCATTAGACCACACCCCTTCTCATTACAGAGATGCACATCACCTAATATGCTTAATTGGTAGTAGGCTTTCGAGCCTATACAGCTTGGAGTAAGACAACATGCATGAAGAGGATGATGTGGACAAAATACTCATTTGCCTAATAATTCTGCACTCCCTGTATATTTCTACTTGGAGAAATTTAAGAGGTTTATCCCTCAAAACTTTAAATACAAAAAAGTTGCAAAAAATAGTTTACAACAACAGGAAATTTATTTTGAGTGTCTTCATAGTTTTATTTTGGAGATACAGCAATTTTTATATACTGCAGGAAAAACAAAAAAACAATCCTATCATGCAAATTTGCAAAGAAAACAGCAGGTGCATCAAAATAAACCATTTCCAGCAGTGCAATTCGAGTTCTAAGCATCCCAGAAACTATTCAGAAAAGTCAAACATGACTTATAAAAACACCAGTATAGGCTTTTGAAGCCTACAAGTAAAAAACTACATTTTCCGCGAAAATGATGTCACTTCCGGTTTCAGGCAGGAAACGCGATAGTTCGCGTTGACGTCTTTTTCAATGTGGGAAGTGTCACGAACAGCTGATCGGATCGGCAAAACGTGTGTCTGGAATATTGTTTTTGTTCCTGCAAGTGCTTTTTATGCAATTTTTGAAAAGCTATATGTGGAAGCAAACCGTGACAGAGGACAAGCTGATGGCATAAGATGTAAGTACAACTCCTCTGGTTTCATATGCAAAAAAAATTATTGCGCTAGCTTACGCGGTTCAGGTTCTACAGGGATTTAAAAATAGTTACACAAAACGGAGCGTGCTGCTCTGACCGGCTTTAAAGGGTTAACAATAACAAAGTATTGAATAATGACTTTAAAAAATAATATAAAACAGTGTGCAAATACTGATAACAGTGCAAATGTTTGCAATATAAGAAATAAATGAAAAATGTAAACATCTATGTTTAGTGAACTTTGCAGTGTTGCTCTGTAGTGCAGCTACTACACCATAGCAAAGTTTATAAACGCGAACCCATAATGTTTCCACACCACTGAAGTTTTTTTTTTTACCTCGCTTTTCAACCAACGGCAGTCACTCTCCTCTCCAAATAACTTCTGCTTAGCTTTCAGAGCTTCCCTCGGGTCCTCTTAATTGTTGTGATGCGTGTTCGAAATGCAGAGAGGTGCGCTCGATTTACCACACGGAGCAGCGCGAGAGTAAAGCATGAGGGAGGGAGGGGCTAATAATTGGCTCAGTCATTTTTAATGATCGTTGAAAGCCCAGATCGTAATCGTGATTAAAATTCGATTAATTGAGCAGCCCTAGACGCTCATGTTTCTGTCACTTTTTACAGAATCCAACTCAAAGTAATGTGATTACTTCCACGCTTTAAATGCTGCATGGTCGTACTCTCTCCATCACGCCATGTGATCCATTGTTGATCTGCACACGTCTGTTACCACGGATGCCGCACGCTCGTACGTCACTCATGAGACACTGACAAACAAAATCACGGTTTAGTAACGCAGTAACGCTGCGTGCTTATGGGAAAGTAACAGTAATCTAATTACTTTTTTGCAATAGCAATCCTTTAGTTTACTGGTTACTTTAAAAAAATATAATCGAATTACAGTAATGCCTTAATTGTAACGCGTTACTGCCCATTTCTGATCCTGGGTGACCTGAGTAATCTGAGTATCTTCAGTAACTTCAGTAAGCTGAGTAATAACCTGAGTAACCCCAGTACTCTGAGACTTGGCACTGATGTATCACTGAAATGATACAAAAGACTGGCGTGACTGTGCAGCTGTAAGCGGCGTCGTTCATGAAAATTGAGATGCAGCACGATTGGCCGAAATGATGCCAAAGCGTGGAGGACAGTGGCGTGCACAAACGCGCTGCCTGCTGAACCTGTGATTGGTTTCTGTGAGGACGTGTTTGCTCTCTGAAGGCCCAGCTGCATGCAGGTCAGTAACTGTGTCTCTCTTGGTGTTCTCAGATGAAATGTTTGTGATGAAGAGTTTCTGTGGACCTGCAGCTCTGCAGCTCCGACTGTTTTCCACTAGAACTTTACCCACTCTCACACTTTTCACCAAGGTAACGTCCACACCTGTTCAATACATTAACATCATAGTCTCAGGAGCTTGGAAAGAAAAGCGTCTGGACTTCTGGGTTTGTTCAAAATCACGACCCTTTCAGCTTGTTCGTGGCCAAAAGTGGCCACCAACAGATTAGGTCTGTAATTTTTATTATTTTTATGTTTTTTTTTGCCATTTTTTTTTCTGCATAAAGCTTTTAACTAACTTCAGTTCTTTTCATAAATATAAAATAGTTATTACTTTTTAACCCTTTAAACACCAGTTTGTTTGCCCACTGCACTAGCTGGAAGGCAACCTCAAATCTCACAATTTTATATAATTGCATTGCTACTGAAATTTCTTGTATTATTAATAGTAGAGTCTGGGGCATGTAATTGATTCACATCAACCTTGATTATAATGCATTGTTATTTTTGTGCAGGGAGAGCAAAAACATAAAAACTCCCTCTCAGCTTGTTCGTGGCCAAAAATGGCCACCCCTTGTTTACATTTACAAAATGCTATAAAATTCATATATATTAAGAAAAAATTCCACTTTTTTTGACTTGAATTTTTAGATTAGCATCAGTGCTGTTCATGATAATCTAAATTTTATTCAAATTCAGAATTTTAACCCTTTTAAATACCAGTTAAATCACATAATTTTAATGATTTAAATAAGGATAAAAGCATAAAATCACCATTTTTTTTTTCTAAATAATACATGCAAACTGATTTATTTTCTAACCATGGTGGAGGTTAGATGCATAGCAATAATTAAAAGTATCAATGAGTTTTATGCATCTTTGTTTTTTTTGTGCAGTGACAGAAAAACAACAAAACTCCCTCTCAGCTTGTTCGTGGCCAAAAATGTCCACACCCTGTTTATGTTTACAAAATGCTATAAAATTCATATATATTAAAACATTTTTCTACTTTCATTGACTTGATTTTCTAAAACCAAAATATAATTCAAAGTCAGATATTATACCCTTTGAATACCAGTCAGATTACGTATTATTACTACGCTTTTGGGGGAAAATAGCAATAAAGTTCACATTTTTCTGCAGGATCCGTGTCCTCTGTGTGATGAAGCCAAAGAGCAGCTGCAGCCGTTCAGACACCGGGTGAGAAGCTTGTTATAAAACTGTTGTTAATAAAGTTTAAAGTTAATTGAACTGACATTACTGATTGATCAGTGATGGCTGCGAGGCTGATATATGATGTGTTATTGATAGACTGGGATGTGATTGATTGCCATGTTCACAATAGTATTGATAAGAAAGTCTGTATGTTTTCCACGTATTTTACCTGTGTGTGTGTGTGTGTGTGTGTGTGTGCGTGTGTGTGTGTGCGTCAGCTGGTCCTGCAGCAGGTGGACATCAGCCTCCCAGAGAACCGGCTGTGGTGGGACAGGTACAGGTGGGACATACCTGTGTTCCACCTGAATGGTCAGTTTGTGATGAAGCACCGTGTGGACACTGCCCTGCTGGACAAACTGCTGCAAGATGCCGAAGGCCAATAACTCACAAATAATCAATAAACACAAGTGATTAAGAAATATGTGGCTTCACTGTGTCATCTTTACACAGCCAATCAGAGCAGGCCTCACTGTGACATCACTGTGAAACAGATCCTGTTTTTCTCGAGTCACCCGATCCCGTGACCTTATCAATATTTAACCTTCACATAACTGTCAGCCAATCACAGCTCAGCTCCTCCTCGATGTGTTACCTGGTTACCACGGAGACCTCAGGCATGCTCTCAGGCAGGTGAAGTTGTGGCGATGGCGTCGCGTAGAGTGGCAGATGTTCAGTTTGCTCTGCAGAGGGCAAAGAGGAAGATCAATGAGCTGCAGCTCCAACTCAAGTAAGAACTGTCTGATCGGTGATCAATAATCTGTCAGACAGGCTGAACTGATCGATCAGTAATTGATAAGTGATAATCTAGTGATTAGGTCCAGAGTTGAACGCCTAACTGTAAAAGTTGAATTCAAGTTAAACCTGTATTGGAGCAATAATTCCAGGGACTGGCGGCGCCGCCTTGAGGTTTGGATCATGAAGGAGCCATCTGATTGGCTGTTGGAGCTGCTGACAGGGAGAGAGGGGCTAGCTGTGCTCTGTGTATTGATAAGGGAAACGATTCATGTGGAGAGAATATTGATTACCAAGGGAATCCACCGCAGGAATGACCAGTCAGGTTCTTTTACCTGATGGAGGTCACCTCGTTACCTCTGACATTGTTACCATTAATCAGACTTTACTTCCTGTTTAAAGGTCAGAAAGCACGAGTCACTCTGAGCTGCTCTAAGAAATGAACCAATAACATCAATAAATCAGTAGAAAATCCATCAAACCTGTAAATCAGTTTTTATTGCTGCTGCAGGTCACAATATAAATGTTTGAGTTGGTGGACAGTCACCTGGCTTCAGGTGTGGTGGGCAGGTTTTTTTTTCTCCAGTGCTGAGGTAGGTGTGCTGTTCAAATGTGTCTCTATTGAAACAAAAACTAAAGGAAAAAGGGTTCCCTGTCACTCTGGTTCCCTGAGTGATGCTCCCTGTGGCTCTCTGTTTGGCTGCATTTAGCTCCATCCCCCGACCTCAGGCAACTATGACAGCGGTGATTGATAGCGTGTATTTGTGTTTCCAGGGAAACCAGATCACAAAGTCCAGAAGAGACCAGTCAGCCCACAACGACACCCAGCAAAGAGCTCCAGGACTCTCTGGTGGACATGTACACAGGTAATACTACTGTACATACTACAGATACTACACAGGTAATATCACCTATAATAAGAGATGAGTACTAACGTAATTCAATTACTTTACTCGTTACCTGAAAAAACTAAGGGATTACTATTGCAAAAAAGTAATTAGATTACTGTTACTTTCCCATAAGCACGCAGCGTTACTGCGTTACTAAACCGTGATTTTGTTTGTCAGTGTCTCATGAGTGACGTACGAGCGTGCGGCGTCCGTGGTAACAGACGTGTGCAGATCAACAATGGATCACATGGTGTGATGGAGAGAGTACGACCATGCAGCGTTTAAAGCGTGGAAGTAATCCCATTACTTTGAGTTGGATTCTGTAAAAAGTGACAGAAACATGAGCGTCCGCTGTTCACTCTGCGTGGGAAGAAAACTTCTACAGCGACAAACGAAACTTCAAATCTGAGCGAGCAGCGACCACGCTGCCACGGGAACATGACATTCACAGAGAAACCCCCGGATCGTCCATAATACTACTGATACTATATATGTACACAGGTAATGCTACTGTAAATACTAGAGATACTACACAGGTCATACTACTTGTAATACCACAGATACTATATGTGAACACAGGTAATATTACTGTAAATCCTACTACTAAGCAGGGTAACCAGTGTCAGGTGGCTGGCGGGTCATTGGCGGCCCTCTGCTGCGTGCTGTGTGGTCCCTACCTACCTCTGTGGTCAGTTCAGTGAGGCGTGCTCGTTGATCAGACCCCGCCCCATCGCTTAGAAAGGAAGTTGACGTCCTGTCTGCAACATCTCCTGAGCTTCGTGTTTCACATGCTGATGATTTTGAGTTTTGAATCAATGAGTTTGATGCAAATTTGCTGGTCCCATAAAATAAATCGGCCGAATTCTAGTGAAGCTCAACCCGTCTGAAACACCCGTCTGTCTTTTTAAAAGTGAAATAAAACCAGAAAATGTGCCGAAAAATGACACAAAGATCAATAAATCTGATGATCAATAAGCCTGATGGAAGCAGCCCAAGGTCCCGAGGTGATGTCAGCAAATGTCCACCAGGGGGAGCTGTTCTCCTTCACATCAGAGCCCTGCTGCCGCTCACAGGGACAGGGTCCTGTTCAAAATCAGCTGTCCTCCGAGCTCTGAGAGCGTCCTCCTCGTGGTTGCTGAGCACGCTCAGTAATCTGCTGTGTAAATGTGTCTCGAGGACATGGGTATATTTGGACTTTGTGTTTGCGGTGAGACATCGGCTGA